>NC_080571.1:113994935-114300480 GCF_030247185.1 Malaya genurostris | reverse complement strand
CCGGATACCGGAAACCAGGATAGCCGGAATCGGTTTGTTTAGTTGCCTACTGATAATGGCTATCGATTTGTGTAGTTTTGAGACCAGTTTAGAAATTTTTTACGTTTTTTGTTTCGCCGGTTGAAGTGACGGTGTACAATATTGAATACACTTTACTCTATAACTCCGGAACCAGAAATCGGATTCAGATGAAATTCAGGAATTCCGTTTCGGACCATGAGACCTTTAATTTGAATCTTAGTTTGTGGAGACCGTATCATGTTTTGCATGATACAAAGCATCATTCGAATAACATTTTGTAATTTTCTCATGGAAAAATATTGAGAAATAAGTCGGTGAAGAGGTTTTTTGAGGACACTTCACTAAACTCATGATTTGCGGTGTCTACTGTATCTCAGCGCAGACTAACCAGAAGTGAACAAATCAAAGCAGAATATTTAGAGTAGAAGTTTTTCTAGACCACAACGTTTCTGTATGATTTATTTCTAACTTTTTGAAGAAAAACGCGTTTTCGAGAAAAACGCATTTAAAGTTTCATTACTCAAGGGCTCCCGTAGGGTCCAACATTTTCAAAAAATCATATTTTTTATAATTTGTTATAATGAAACATCTTAAGAATGTTTTGTCAAGTATTAAGTCAAACGGAGCAGAAATCTTGTGTCTGTGTACCGAGCTCTTACTTCTTCGCAGTATGAGATAAGCAACAGTAAAAACCCATAACTTAAAGAGTTTTGTTGCGATAGACTTGAAAATTTCACAGAAAACTCAGAGCGAAACTACGCGATTGGAGTACGATTTAGAGCGACCCCAGGTTGCTAAAACTAACATTTAAAAAGTTGTTTTGACGACTCTGCGTCAGCTCGTGGGCTGTTCTGATCAATAAACGAAAACGGTATAAGTCATGAGTTGAATTGCCCTCTACGTTCGTGCTAAAAAGATTGTTGTCATACTGAAAGCGTGTACAAGATTTCATTGAGATCGAAGTAAAGCCTGTCTACGTTAAATTTCATACACTTCCCTTTCTGTGTAGAGTTTTAATCATTTCACGGATCTTTGAAATGTTTCATTTCAGCAATTCCTCGCAAATGACAGATTTTTTTTTGAAATTTTATTCTTGTATTTTTGACTTGGCTCAAATATTGACTTGGCTCATGGCCAAACGAAGCAATTTGCCTTTTTACTCTAGTCTTACTTTTGAGAAGAGACTAAGCAAAAATCTCTTGAAAATTTTCAATAATATATGTTTCAGAAACGGTGGGTCCGATCGATTTTGTGTCTTCTGTAATGTTTTAGGTAGTTATAAGGACTACACGGAGAACCTTTCGATCATAAAATTGCGATATCGCAGTTTTTGATTTTTGCGATAGTTGATTTAACTAATTTCTTTTTGATTCAACCAATATGGGTTTTGATTTGCATATATTCAAGTAGTTGAAAAATATGTTGTTTTGAATGCTGTCAAATGTCGGAGACAGTTAAAAGCAAAACAATAATCGCAATGCAAATTCAACAACTTTTTCAGTTGAATTCTGTTCGCGTCGCTTCAAAATGTCAATGAAAACAGCTTCGAAGGTTAAAGCGTTTGGTGAAATTGTGTCCATTCGATTTGAGAAATTTATGGTTCCATAACAAGTGTTCATCTAACAGCGGTGTTGTGATAAAGTTAACCTTGTTTAAGATGGAAAAGATTTGTTGACAGATTAGAAAATGTTAATGAATGTTCATCTCGTAATCTTTCAGGTATGCGGTATTTTATGCTTCAAATTCGATCATTGATTCACTTCCAGCAGACTGTTTTACTTTCAGCTGTTTGATACCGATGATGATGTTCATGCATTAGCAATAAAACGCTTTTTGACATGAATTCAATTTATAAAAGTAACAGGAGCGAAGGGTTTCAAACACACAGAACGCGCTGCGATTGAATGGCGCGTTTGAATTGCCGTCGCAAAATTCCAATTCCCAGCGGTTGATACACACAAGCTCATATAAATTGACTAAAATTATCAGTGCATAACTTTAGTTCAACCGTTTGAAGGCATCATTTTAGGTAAATTTAATAATTTCGCTAATTTACTCGCCCCTCCGGGCACTTTTGCTGATTAAAAACGTTTTTCTACATCAATCATTTCCGATCGAATCAGAAGTATTTTTTTTTAGAATTTAGATCTTTACTGATCTCGACTTGACATGATCATGATCATACAAAAATCAAAATCACTTAGAGATCAGATCAGTTCTGATTTCGTAATTATAATTTATTCCTTGGTTGAAACTTGAAATCAGCAGTGATCGGTGGTTTTCCCAGCCCTAATGATATTACATGTCAATATAAAACACTGTTTATATTTCAACAACGATATTTATTTCATGAATCCCAACATACCGAACTTATTTCAAATCGATCATGACGTGTTTCAGTAAGTATATTTTGAATATTTTCGCAAATCAATAACATTGTTCGAGTTGATTCAACTATTTGCAATGTCTAAAACAAATAAAACCGATTCATTTTTCAACTAACAGAATTTTGTTTCAATAACAACACCAGTTATTTCAACTAAAATATTTGTTGAAATTGAAAGGTATGTGTCCTCACTAATTGACAGCATTTTTTTTCAAACAGTTAAATTAGTTGCTTCAACCATCGTTTCTGCTAATCGAAAAACAAAAATGACAGTTTAGATAAAACTACAATCGATTAGTTGTACCAAATTTTAACCAATCGAATTCAAAAAATCAACTAATATTCTGGTTGAAATGGGATCCGTGGTTGGTTCCGTGTATGTTAAAAAAATTTAGCACTGCTGAAAAAAATTGATTGTTTGATTTTTATTTTAAAAACAACATTTAAAATTCAAATATATCAAAAAAGTATTTTCGATTTTTTATTTTTTGATATATTGTAGCTGAAACCAGAAGTAATGCCAAATATCTAGCATGGAGAAATAATACATACTTTCAAAATGATGTTAATTTTTGAAAATCATGGCAAACATTTTTTTTAACAAAATTTTATGAAAGAACGCTAAATTTCTAAAGAAAAAGATTTTAATCAAAATTTTGGTATATGCTACGGTTCTAGAGATACATCGGCTTGAACATTTTTTTTTCTAACGATTTTGGATGATCTTTGAATCTTCCCGCATGTTAAATGTTTTCTTATGGTAAGCTGCCATTCTACGCATAATTGTCCCATATGCATAGCAACTCGTGACGTTTTTTTTTGTTTATTTGTGAGCAGGGAAAAGCCCGTTGGAGATGAAATTTGTCAATCTCTCTCTCCAGCAGGCATAAAACCTCCTCATTATTTATATCAACAGATTACAATGATCCAACAGATACATTAGGCTTAACACTAGAATTAAAACTAACAGTTAAAACAAAATTTATAACAATTACGACCGGGTTAGAATCGGCATGTAGATCTATTTAATGATAAAACAAAATAGATGGTGGAAGACAGAAAAAAGAGGAAAGATCGACCGGGTTAATTTAGGCGAGCGAATTAGTTAGTTTACATGTGGTAAAATATAAGACTTCGATTAAACTGAATTACATTACAAATAGCTGTATAGTATATGCTTGTAAAATTGCCCTAGCTCTACGACTAAATAGATAAGGAATCACGGAACAATCGCTTTATTGCATTTCGGGATAGATGAAAATCAAAACCATCGGAGCAACTATTAAATAAACGACACATACTAGAAAAAGGCTCATTATACCCGTAGTTGGTTCTAACAGCGGGAATTCTAAGAAACGGGTGTGAACGAAGACTGCGAAGATGAATGTCGAAATTGACCAACTGTAAGAGATCAGCACAATCGATACGCGATTGAATTAAGTCCGCTATGAAAACGGCCTTGTGAACATTCCTTCGAACAGACAGCAGATCCAAGTCAATAAGGCGGCAGCGATCCACGTAGCTTGGAAGGTTAAATGGATCACTCCATGGTAGATTGCGAAGAGCGAATCTAATGAATTTACGTTGAATAGCTTCAACACGATCGATGTCAGTTTGGTAATGAGGTGACCAAAAAATAGATGCATATTCGAGGATTGACCGGACCAGTGCACAATAAAGGGCTTTTAAGCAGTGTATGTTACAAAAACTTTTAGCAATTCGAAACATAAAACCTAAGAGTTTGGAAGCCTTTGAAATTACGTAATCGACGTGGTTCTTGAAATCAAGTTTGCTGTTTAAGATTACTCCTAAGTCTTTCACAAACGATTCACGTTTGAGAATGCTTTGCGAGAGGTTGTAGTCATACAAAATTACTGAGCGCTTTCGGGAGAAGGATATGACGGAACATTTGGAGGCATTCAATACCATCCTGTTGACATGACACCATTTCTCGAAGGCATCAAGTTGAGCTTGTAGAAAGCAAGCGTCATCTAGACCATTTATCAGATGATATAGTTTGAAATCATCAGCGAATGATAGCTTGAAACATTTTACAGTGAAGTTGAGATCGTTGAGATAGAGTAAAAATATGAACGGTCCTAAATGACTTCCTTGAGGAACTCCAGAACTAACAGCAAATGGTGTTGTTATCCTGTTTCCTATTTTCACAGACATCTCACGACCAGTTAGATATGACTGCATCCATTTCAGTAGAGCACCATTAAAGCCAAGCCTGTCAAGTTTGGCTATTGCTATTTGATGATGTATTTTATCAAACGCTTCCGTGAAATCAGTGTAAATTGCGTCGACCTGCTTGCGTGATTGTAGGGAACGGATGATAAATGAAGTGAAGGATACTAAATTTGTAGATGTTGATCGTTAAGGCATAAATCCGTGTTGCGTTTCAGATATGTAGTCGTTGCAATTGTGGGTTAAAAAGTCAAGAATAATTTTTTCAAATAACTTTGAGACAGCGCAAAGTGAAGCAATTCCGCGATAGTTAGTTATGTCGGATTTGTTTCCTTTTTTAAACACTGGGAAGATATATGACTTCTTCCAGGAATCGGGGAATACTCCCGACTCAAGAGATGCGTTGAAAAGTATTATCAGTGGCGTTAGGAGACTGTTCAGGCATCTTTTCAATACTATTGAAGGAATACCATCTGGTCCAGCGATAGTGGAACATTTCAACCTGGAACAAGCCGTATTAATCATGGTCGTTGTGATACGAGGGTGAGGTCCAATAGGGGAACGACGAGGAACGTTAATGACTGCTTCGGATATCTGATCGCTGTTGAGGACTTCTTTAGAGAAAACGCTACTGAACGGTATGAGCGATAGAAACTGACACTGGTATGACGGCAGTGTCTACATTGTTTACATCAACGGTACGGGATGGACTTGCAGATTTGTCGTTGGTAATCATGTCTGAAACAAGTGAAGCTGTAGGTTTTGAGGTAGATTGATTTGCTATTGGAACATCAACTCTCCGAATTTTCTCAGCTTGGGGTGCAGATGGTCTTCCCGTGCTGCTGGTGCGAGGCCTTTTATTGTTGTCCTCGAGTATCGATTCGAAGAGGTTAGTCAAATCGAGATGTAAGTCGTCTAGTCGCTCAAAAAAAAAAACGAGCACTATCGTTGGCAGAGCGATCAGCATAATCCTGTAGTCCGGAACGATGGACGCAGCTAGGTCCATGCGACAAAAAACTTGCATAGTATCCATTAAAGAGCCAATTGACTTTAGAGCCGAGGTAGTGCGTTGAAGAATAAGCTGCAGTGTTTCATCAGTAGTCTCGTTACGATAAGATAGTTCCCGGCACTGGGGACACAACCAGTAATCACGAAAAGATTTAACCCGGGCAATCACGAAAAGATTTAACTGCCGAGATACTCAGATACTTGGTGCCTCGCGAACTAGAAGAACCAAAACAAACATCAGCGTCACACTTGTTTCTTGTCATTGTGATGAGAGTTGTGATCAGATGTCAGAGCCGTGAGTGCTTGAGGTACTCGTGAGTGCTGAACGGCTTCAATGTATATAACTCAGATGGCAGCTACTTTAGTTTCAGACGAATATTCTATGCGAGAAATTCAGCTTCAAACGTTTTGTCGAAACAAATCCTGAATATCACAGAAGTGAGGTGCACCTCAACTCACTAAACGCGATAAAAATTTGAAAGTTTGCGATAGTTTTACACTATATAAAAATGATAATCCACAGAGCGATAATTAGAACTAATATTGACTTCGTTTACACTGAACCGAAAAAAACTCATATAATATGGAACAATTAAGCGTAGAATGGCAGTAGGTCAGTTTCTTATATTTTTCCTGATCTTACAAAAATGTTCCTGTTAGTTGTTACATGTACCCATGTTGGCGTATAAAACAATCTGGTGCTGCGAATAAACAAGCTAGTGAGGAACGAGTGACAGGCAAGTGATAATCAAGTGAAAACAAGAAATAACTAAGAATTGAAGAATGAAGTACAAATAGCGAAAACGTGTTTTTCAAAACGTGTTCAAAAAATTGCCGAAATCTCGCGGAAAGTAATATTCCCAATTTGGTTGAAATATGATTTTTTGAAAGAAATCTGCCTAACAAAAATTTTTAAATTTGCGTTTGGAGTTTAACAAACGAGTGCTCTATCTAGTAGCGATGACAGATTGAGTAACGAAAAGTAAGATGCTTGTATTGATGTTCAGAGTCAGGAAATAATACAAGTAACAAAAGAAACACCAATAGAGTGATCAAGTTCCAACATGATTGTTTTCAGTCAGGAAACATTAGAAGCGACTATGTCATTTTACCGAAAGTCATTTCGCCGTAAGAGTCATTTTTCCGAAAGGGACATGTCTCCTGTATAACTGATATGGCGCAGCCATATAACCGAAGCCAAGATGGCTCGGCGGCACAAAACCGCCGAGCCGACGCCAGCTGAGTCGGCCGCCGACCCGCCGTCGGAAGCGGCGGCCTCTTGCATACAAACCTGTAACCGCCTCGTTTGCCCGACCTACTCAAAGCTAAGTTTCGTTGCTTTGGTTAGGTCCGAATGAGCTGTAGAGAGGTCGGACAGAACATGAACCAAAACGATGTGGCGTAGCCGCATTCGATATTTTTTTCATTTTTACTTAATAAACGGAAAATACCACATACATTTGCCTTGCAGATACACCTATGCAATTGCCTTGATGCTTAGTAGCTAATAGTCAACAAGTTTTCTTGGGAACTCCGTTCTGAGGTTCATGAATCAATCTTTATTCAAGAGTACAAGAATCAATCAAGAAGTACGATTGTAGGTCAACAAAACGGGCGTTAACGCTATCATCTTTCATTTGTCTTTATTTCAAATCAATTCTAATTACGTTTTTTTTGGATTCGGCGAAATTACCCTTTCGGCGGAATGACCCTTTCGACGAAATGGCTTTCGGCGAAATGGCATTCGGCGAAGTGGCCCATTCGGCGAAATAACCCTTTCAGCGAAATGGCTTCCGGCGAAATGACCCTGATCCATCAGCAACATCATAGAGACAACAGATTCAAACGTTCGGGAATACATCCAAAAAGATAATATTGATATTTTCAATGAATCAATCAATTAGTTCTGTTAAATATGTTATGGAGAAATATCACGAAAAAATAAACAGCATTAGAAGACATATATTTACTCTAAACAAAGAAGTTAGTTTTGATATACATGTTGAAAGGCATTTTTTCGCAACATTGCATGGTAAGGAACAATGTGATGCCGTAGAAGAAAGAACAAAACGCATGGCTACAAGTCTTGCTAAGTAACGTGAACATCCTATTAAAAATGCAAAGGAACTATTCGACTGGGCTCAAAAGCGAAAGGAAGAGAGACATTAGAGTATGAAAATACCAAGCAACATTTTAATGAGCAATATTCAAAAGCAATTACTATTCAAGGAACTCAAAAATATCATTCATTCAGTCCAGTGTCTGTAGATAAAATAGAAATTAGACATAGATTATCAAATTGTAATGCTAGTATAAAAACTGTAGATATTATTAAACAATATTTATCATGATTTATTATTTTAAATGGTTTGACTAAGTTCAGTTTTTGCAATGACTGAGCGGGAACATATATTGTAGAAGCTAAATGAATGAAAAACTAATAGAAAAGATGATTTATTGGAAAAAGATACGCTCAGAGACAGGACTGTCTCTTTTAATTTGGACTTCAGCTACAATATAACAAAAAATAAAATGAACAAGAATCCCTTATTTCAATATTTGAACTTTAAGTGTTCTTCTTAAAATGAATATAATTTTTTTTTTCAAATAGTAAGGCTAGAGTAAAATTGTCAAACTTCTGATGCAAATTGTTTTTTTTATTGTTAATAAAGAATGTATATGCAAAATTTGAACCAAATCAAAAATTACACGAGAAAATCGACCTTCGATTTCGTATGTAATTGCTCACTTAAATGGCAGTTGAAAGTATCCACTTTATTTCGAGGAAAATGAACAAATCGAGAAGTATGCTTTCGACAAATTGATATGAATGGATATATCAAAATCGTGAGTACGAAAAGTTAAAAAGTTGTACGGCAGGTATACCACAGAAAGTTTCAACATTTAGCAGAAAGAAGGATTAACATTTAAATAAACTGTTTCTAATGTACATATAATTCTATTATTCTGAAATAAACAACTGAATTTGTTGAATTATGTGTAATTTTTTTGCTGCTATTCTTTTAGTATCCGAAATTTTACGAGGACAAGCTTTATTCGAGCATTCTTCGAAATTGATCATCTATTAGAATTTTACGAAACATTACATCAATTTACTAAGAAATTAACAAACACTTGCTTTTTATAAATCGACCGTACTTTGTTTCATTCATTAACCAATAAAAAAAACTGATTCGATTAACAATAGCTATCCATCTTCGAAATGCATAGTAATTACTTACCAAAACTAAGCAATGAAAAATGTACTTCAAATGATTTAGCTGCTACACGGAACGACCGAAATCAGCATTTTCGAGAAAAATTTAGTTGATTTGCTGATTTTAGTTAGTTATTTTTTGAGACAACTAAAAAAATCTTACTTTTGCTGATTTAGATTTTTTATTCTCATTCCCTTAATAATAATAAAATATTTGTTGAAATGACTATTTTTTTTAGTTGAATTCACAAATTAAACGTACTGTCATTTCTTAGCTAAGGCACACTTCATATCCAGTGAACTAATTTTTTAGTTGAATTAAAGAAATATAATGTTGTTTTCAACCAATATGAATGGTTGAATTGGCTTCTGCAATCTGCAGCTATATGGCGCCCTGTCACCGAAACGGTAACACCTTAATGACTACTAGCCACTAGATGGCACACTACTGCCGAAAAAAATTCAGACGCGGTTGTCTTTTCTATATTGGCAGGTATAAATACGATGTTGTGTTGGAGAAAAAGAAATAAACATCTTTTTGAATTTTTTTTTCTTCTAAATCACTGTTTCTTCATTCTCACTGAAAACTTTGAGCACTCGGAAAACAAAAACCGAATACAAATAGTACACCGGACGGCGCAGCTCGGAAGGTTTGAAGATACAAAAAAACTTCATCACAATTAGAGTGAAACATTCGAAATTCACTTCACTGTTCCGCGTAAAAACATTATTACGCACAATCGCTTCAAGTGCGCACAAATTCTGAATAAATACGATTTCCACTAACAGTTTACGACATTTTTACATATCGGTTTAGAAATTTAAATAAAGACATATCGAACATATGCGAAAAACATCAACACAATGTTCAAGCAGTTTCAATAAGACTGTCCTTTTTAGCTTTTTAATGGATTGTTTTGCTTTGACACTTCTCATGAGTTTTTGGCTAATAAACTTGTTAATAATACCCATTTCAGTTTTGTTTTTTTGTGCTGTCCTTCAGTAATGATGGTGATAGATAAATAGAAACAAATTTTCTGATTTTAATAACAAAATTAGTTGTCAATGAGAATTTCGTGTTGGATTGAATTATTGCTGGTTTGAGTCCAGGATATTCACCAACTAAACACATTCTCTAAAACTAAGAGTTTTTTCAGCAAAGTAAATTCTCAATTTTAACTAATTTTATAGTTATTTTGGAAATTTTGTTGTTAAAATCAACTAATTCAAAAACAGTAATACGAATTAGGCGCAGAGCTAATTTCGGTCGTTCCGTGTAGTCTAATTTTGGCATTAATTCTGACGCCAATGATCTGTGAATGATTTTCTTTTTTAGCATTAATAAATCATCAACCAGCACAATGTGTTGTTTGTTTTTGTACACATTACCTCTGTACTGGTCGAATGAAATAATAATTAGCCTATAACGCTCATCGTTCCGTTCCATTTTGTTGGGTCAGAAGAAAATCGAACAAAATTTATGGTTATTTGCAAAACATTTCACCCAGTGCTTCCGCAAGCGAGGAATGTATCACCGTAGGAAAAAAAATGGCGCACAGCGAAAAATGTGTTGTCTAGTATTGCTCCAGCGAAACTGTGTTTTGTGTACGATAGTGAACTTTTCACTCAGCTGGTCAGTTACGGCAAAGGAAAAGTTACGGGCTCACGTCATGACTCACAGTTCGTTCGCTAACAATATTTTGAGCGAGGATTGGCACACTACAATGTCGGCCATGTGGGCTTCCCGACAAAAGTGTGAGGAAACATCTTTCTTCACGAGTGCACAAACAGATTTATAGGTTCACAAGCAAACATCACAACTTTCGACAAAAGTTTGGTTTACCACGCGTATGCCCGTGTGCACACAAACGGAAAGTGCACTGCGAGCCATGTTCGGTCGACTCCTCTTCGAGGTTTTCGTCAGCGCAGTCAATGTATTTGCATAGGTTTCTGCACAAGAGCTAATTTTTTTGTCTGAAAATACACAAATTGAGTTGAAAACTGATCCAACATTAGCTGTCGGGTTTGTTGCCAAAATAATATATGGGAATTTCGTGAAAACATGATTTATTCTGTGCTGTGACGAGTAAGATTGTCATTATGAAATCGCTGAAGATGTGCATTTTTGTTTTGCTGTGAACTTCAGAACAACGTTTGGCTGGAGCACTTGAAAAATAAATCGTGAAAATGACAGTCGCATTTATTTGGAGACTTTCACAGTTGCAGTAAGTTCTTAGAGCCATTTAATAGCCAGGCCTGAAAGTTCGAATAGTTTTACAATTTGCTTCGACAATTTCGTACTGTTTCTGTGTATTCAACCAGGTTAGACATTTATAACTTTCATCTCCCCGGAAGAGCGATCCGAATAAAACTCAACCTCATTCTCTAGAATAATAAGATATTTATTTGAATCAAAGTTCTACCGGTTCAGCCACGGTTAGTTAGTTTGGTTATACGCCAAGAAAACTGGCATTATAAAAGATGTTGTTTTGCTTGCCTCTCATGCTCTATTTCGATTAAACCAATTATTCGAAAACAGTCAAATCAAGCGAAATCCTGCACTAATGTTATTTTTGTATATGCAATTCCAGCTAAAAAGGGTATTGTTTTAAATCAGTTGCATAAAACTTTTCTTTGAGATCACTACACCAGTGGTACGATATTACTGTACTACTGGCTGTAAAAATGTCTTATACATCGCAAGGCATGCGATTTCTATGCAAATATTCTCTCAAATAAACTTGAATCCATTGAATTTCTTCCTTTCTTTTTCTCGTAAGGTAAGCTATAATTTGTTTCTACCACAGCACCGTATTCAACAAAAATCACATTCCGGTAGCAATCATTCATGTCTGTGCCGTGATTCTGTTTTCTTTAAAACGGTTGAAACTCGGGTTTATGTGTGCTCCGTGCCGATGGATTCGCTTGTGTTTTCAAAATCGAGCAACGGTTTTGATTTTTGTTTTCTACCGCGTGTACGACATCGAACACTACACACATCGTGTTTCGTTCGTAGAGGAGGTGTTGTGCTTCCTTCTTCCGTATAACCGCATTTACGTACCGGTTCCCTGTATAAGATTTAAAATTCTGGAAAAGTTAATAAGTTTTTTGAATTTGGAACTTTCACACTAATCATCCTGTAATTCCGGAACTGGAAGTCGGATCAAGATGATATTCAGAAATCAAATGATTCAAAGGTCTATGGGACAATAATACCTTTGAATCATTTGAATCTAATTTTGTGAAAATCGGCTCGGCCATCTCCGAGAAAAGTTTGTGCACATATTTTCATTTTTGTGCACATTTTACCCCATAATCCCGGGAACGGATGTCAAACCCCATTTTTTTGCACATTTTACCCTCACACATAATTTTGGAACCGGAAATCGGATCCAAACAGAAACGTTAAATACACACATACACACATGTACTCGGCGAACTGAGTCGAATGGTAAGTTGTAATGTATTGTTATGAATAGTCAAATTTTTACTACTCGTATTGTCCATGGGAACTACCATGTATCTGAGTATTAAACGGTTTTTAAGGGATTATATACATGTATAGATGATCAATCGACCAATTGAACAATTTCGCTATAGGCGAGAAAATCAATTATAAGAGCCGACTTATTAAATCGTCTCAAAGAACATGCACAAAAATGGTGCCCTAGTATTAGTCAATTCAAAACACTCATGGTTTACTACCGTCCATAGTTAGTTCCCCTTTTAACAGCGTACAAAACGTGAGATCGCAGCACTCAATCACTGAAAATATTCCGAAATTTCTTTGTGCCGATTTTGCACGAACCGCTTTGTGCGATGATTCGCTCAATTTATGTGTTTGAAACTTTGCGTGCCTTATTTCGGTACTGAATTTCACCTTAATGCTCGTCCCTACTAAACATTTTAAAAATCTTAAATTTTGATTTATTTGTTATTATCTCATATATATATCTCATATATATTTATAAATTGCCGATCATATTTCTGATTGTATGGAGATAAAATTATGTTGCTGCGTTAAATACAACAAAATTTATTCGCGATCAAGTTCTACCCATTCTTGTACAAGAAAAATTTTGAAAAGGTGCACCATAGTAAAGTAAGTCACGCATTCACGCCAAAAAAAATCGGGATAACATCAGATCTCGACGTTTTATAAATTTCTAAGACAAAACAAGAAAATCGGATAGCTTTAAAAATTCGCTTAAAAATAGCCGGAAATCTACGTAAAAAACACGTAACTTCGGAATTCCGTGTAACTTCGGAGATCCGCGTAAAAAAGTCGCGTAGAAAAACCGCATAAAAAACTGAATAATAAAAACTTCAGTGTTTACCATTATATCTCGGAATTGATAGCGATTTGATTTTCTAAGTTGATCTATGAAGCAATAGTAACTTTCAAATGTTGTATAGACTGATTTCAGTAATCGGATCATCCATCTCCGAGAAAATTGGGCCGATAAGACATTTTTTTAAGACGCACACACATTTTCCGATCCCGTTGAGCTTAGTCGAATGGTATAGAACACAAAGGATACCACCGATCCAAAGTAGATGTTTTCAGTATTTCTATAGCCTTTCTACAGTGAAAGGATAAAAATGTTCACCTAAAAAACTGCAAGGATCAGCCCCATGTGGTTATAAATAAAAAAAATACATGGCAATCAAATGAATACGTAGAAATATTTCCAATCAAATGATGACATAATATTAATAATTCATACAAAATTGCCTGAGCTGTAATTGTTCAAAACCTGACCACATTTCTACGTGTATTTTTCTTGAGTTTCTAATTTGCACCCCTATATACAAAACAAAAATATGTTCCATATTAAAAAGATCTCATTTGTTTGAGAATTGAGTTCGGGTTCATTAAACTAAACATTCAATCAAAATCATATTAAGTGTTTTTAATGCATAAAGAAGCTGTATTGAAGCATAAAGCAAGAAAAATTTATTTCTAATCAACTCGATAATGGCCTACGTGTTCAAGTTGGCAACGCAGTCCGGTTGACAGGTACTATGAGCCCTTCCAGAATACCACACAATCCGTCGAGTCCACCAGAAGTTACCCTCGAACGATATGCATTGGCTGCAAGTGGACATAGTGATATGAAGTTACTTTTTGCTTATAAGTAAGAAATAGCTTTGTGGAGTTATAGTGTTTTGGAAACATGTGAACCGGGATCTTAATGCATTAGACGAAGCTCTCAAGATTTTTTTTTCGTTATGTTAATAAAAACACACTTACTGAAAATTTTAATAACTGTTTGACAGCTAGTTTTCACGACAATCAGTATTTATAGCAGTTGGAAAAACAATTTTACAATACGGACAAGGTCGGTGTTGAATAGTCGTTCGCACCGCACGCGTACCTAGAGTTTCATTTATTCAAGACTTCAGTCTTTTTCAAGGCTAGCTGCATAACTAACAGTCTTTTTAAAGACTATCAATTAGCCAGCCTTTGTCAAGGCTATACAAAGAGTGATATTCTAATATAATCAGTCTTTTTCAAGACTAAGACATTAAACCTTTTTAAGGCTAGCCATTAAAAGAATTATTCTTCAAACTAAACAGTCTTTATTAAGACTACCACGAAATAAGTCTTTATCGAGAGTTTTCCAAACTAGGAGTCTAATCGAAGCCTAGTTAATTAATATTTTTCAAAAATGCCTGCGTCCAACCGGAAAGGCAACAAGCCTAAGGCTAAAAATAATTCAACACGGAAGAAATCTCAATCTGTTATTCAAATTTTTCTAATAACATAGACGATCTTATAGAATCGGAATGTAAAAATAAAAGACAACGGACGAACTTCCCTTCCGTCGATTATATGCCGTCTAACAATAATTTCGATATTCTTCCCGAATCGGATTGTAGTGACATAGAAGTAAATTTGTCAAAAATTCCAGAAATGCACGCTTGTCGTTCTGGGATGAAACAACAATCTATGCCACCAGTGACGGTGATGATTTCCGACTTCAACGCATTCCGTACTGAGCTTTCTACTTTTCTCCCGGAAGTAAAAGTCTCATTTCATATCGGACGAAGAGGAAAATGTCGAGTCTTGGTTGATGGATTGGAAGATTATGAACGTCTTGTCCTATTTGTCCGTGAAACTTCATAAATTCTTTTCGCATGATAAAAAATCAGACAGACCCTTCAAGGCTACGTCTTCCAATTTGTCTTCTAACGAAAACAATTTATTGACAGGTAGATCGACCTCGTTATCATCTTCTTCTAATGACAGTTACGCTTTGGTAACAGGTAGACAACTATCACTTAATTCTTCTAATGTAATCAATTTAAACACATGAATACCTTCCAGTTCATCTTCTAACGAAAACAAATTCTTAATAGGTAGATCAAGGGATTTCGCTAAACAAGTTGAACAAATTAAACCATATTCTAAACCTTTCTGGAAACTTTATAAGGTCCTTAAGAAACCTCCGAAACAAATTACTGCTCTCAAGGAAGAAAATCAAATAGTTCTTATAAATGGCGAAAAAGCTCATAAACTTGCTCAGCAGTTTGAGAGTGTCCACAATATAAATTTGAACGTTGTGCATCCTATTGAAAATGAAGTCTCACTGAAATATGATCATATTTCAACTCAAGTGTTACTACCAAATGACATTATTGAGACGAATTTTGATGAAATCAAGTCAATTCACTCATTTCGAGGTCGTTCTATTGTTCACTACACAATACTGTGCTTGGTTTCTTCTGTCCCGAACGTAAGCGGTTTTGTTTTATCGACTGACTTGGATGAGATGAGAAAGCGAACTGAATGACTTGGAATTGACATGGTTTGATCAATCAAAATACTTAGGTTTAACGTATAACAAAAAACTCACATTCAAGGATCACTTTGCAAGAATCCAGGCAAAGTGTAATAATTATATTAAATGTTTATATTCTCTTATGAACAGAAATTCTAAACTCTGTCTAAAAAACAAATTGTTAGTTTATAAACAAATTTTCAGACCAGCCATGCTTTATGCAGTACCAATTTGGCCAAGTTGTTGTTCCACCAGAAAGAAAACAGTACAAATGAGTTACACAGACTCACAAATATAGAACCATTAGATGTAATGTCACATAATATTATAGGCAAATTCCGACAAAAATCGATGCAATCTTCAATTGAATCGATTCGCACTCTGTATTAGTTAGTAAGTTAGTATATAAGTTCATTTTCCCCATTACACAATACAAGTAGGTTTAGAATTTTCCCTACACAAAAATCACAGAATTGCGGAAGCAAATGATTTCTTCATGATAATAACCAAATCATGTATATAATAGGGCTTAAAAGTCACCACTTGTGGCTGAACACCCAATTTAAATCTTTATAATTTAATTTTAGCTCATGTTCCAATTAAAAAAACCATACGGACAATATAATTTTTACCGTACTCGGCTATTCTGCGTACTCGGCTATTCTGCGTACTTTTTTGATTTACTGTACGAATTGTAATATTATTTACAGAATTCTTTAATGAAAACATGCATAAAACTGAGTGTCGAGTAAAAATTTGTATAATTTCTGTAAAATGAAATTCATGTGCCGACTCATCGGTTATTTCTTTTTTTTTTTTTTATTCAATAATATAATATAATATTAAGGCACACTGCTTAAGCTCTAAGATGCCAAGGGTATTTACTAATCTTAATTATCGTCTAACTTAAAACTAGAGTAGTATCATTATGTAATATAGTATCTGGCGATCGGTAGTGGCCGGTGAATTGAATTTAGGATGAGATGATTCCAGATGGCGATGGTAATTTTCTATGTTGGCCGCATTCTTCGGTCCGTGAGGGTCCGCGGGAAACACCCCCAGGCTACGAAGGCCCGGCGGGTGGCCCGCATGCTGGTCATTGACTGGAGCGGTCTTCCGGTGATGGTGATGTTACGGAAGAGAATGAAAAAAAGAAGTAAATATTGTGGGAAACGGGGTAAAAAAGGGGTGTGGGAACAAAATGTTTGAAAACGACAGAGATCTAATTAGTTGCCATCGAGATGGTGAAAAAACAGGGAAAGGGGAACGAAAAAGTTAGTGACAAAAAAAAAGATCTTGTTAATTCCAATGAAGATGGTGAACAGGGACGGGGATCGAGAGAATCGGGCGGATGTTAGTGTCGAACCTGTAGGTGGAGATTATATTTTCTGAGCGAGGAATAACACATTACACTTGTATATCAATGTGTTTAAGGTACTGGTATATGAGAAGCATATATGAACTATCCCGACTCGCCAACACATCGGTTATTTCTAATGATTACCGTAAGTTTTCCTCAAAAAAATTACCGAATAACGGAATCAAATTTCAGTGTGTAATGTACGACCTGTTAATATCTTCGGTTCTGACTTTGTCACAAATTTGATATCATATATAAATATTTTGTAATTAAAGCATGTCAGTAATTTAATTCAGTTAATGTAATCCTTTTTATATATATGAAAAATAGGTTTAGAATACGCTCAAACTTTAAAAAAAATTCCGAGGCCCGGAGAGCCGAGTGTCATATACCAATCGATTCAGCTCGACGAACTGAGCAAATGTCCGTGTGTGTTAATATCTTCGGTTCTGACTTTGTCACAAATTTGATATCATATATAAATATTTTGTAATTAAAGCATGTCAGTAATTTAATTCAGTTAATGTAATCCTTTTTATATATATGAAAAATAGGTTTAGAATACGCTCAAACTTAAAAAAAAATTCCGAGGCCCGGAGAGCCGAGTGTCATATACCAATCGATTCAGCTCGACGAACTGAGCAAATGTCCGTGTGTGTCTGTATGTATGTTGTCAACAAAGAGGTCGAGATCTCAAAGATGACTGGACCGATTTTGATCAAACTAGGTCTCCCCGTTACCATGAACGCTATTGTATGGTTTTGGGATCGGATGATTACTTTTTTAATTTTATGACGTTTAATGTCAAAACTTTAAGTTTATTGACAATATCTATCACAATTGACCTTGAAAACAGAATATGTTTTCAGACTTAGATTCCGCACGGTAACAGCTGTCCAACAAGCCATAGATTGTCAAGATACGTCAATTTTTAACGGAGATATCGATATTTTTGTGTAAGCGACTTTTCGCCTTATTCTAGTAATAGGAGTTTTACGCGCTTGATGATAAAGCGATGTTTCGGAGCAAAATGAAACACGATTTCCAATACTGTTTTATGCAATTGTTTTTTGGTACCTAAATGACTATGTACAGCACCCATTTTCATGACGTTTCAATTTTAGCACGGTTCGTTTTTGACAACATAATCGTTCTAATATGACATATGTATTAGAAAAATGACAGTATTTTCAAATTCAAAACAAAGTTCAATATTTATATTTATTTATACTGCTTGCAACAAAAATTGCTGGAAGAACACAACTTGTTATACCCTTATAACATTCGAAGAAGTTCGTCGATGGAAGCAATTTTGTGTGTGAAAATAGTTTCAATAATTTTTCTCGGAGATGGCTAAACTCATTTCTATAAACTTATACTCATGAGAACAGTTCTATGCCATATAAAGTTTCTGAATTTCATTTGGATCCAACTGCTGGTTCCGGAGCTACAGGATGATATATGTAATAAAATTAAAACAATGTCACTCATTTTGCTAGTAGATGGTTGAACCGATTCCATCCATCTGACATTCAAATAAAAGGTCTTAAAAAGGTCCCATAAAAACTGCTTGTTTTTTTATCATAACCGTCTTCCGGGTCAGGAGATAAAGAGTGATTAGTGTGAAAATTCCATATAAATTTATCGATTTTGAGAGTCGATGGCCAAATAAGCTTTTTTCAGTTTTATCGGTATTCGGTTTTCAATCCCGGAAGGTACCCAAAAATTTTATGTGGAACGCACAACGATTTCTCTAAGATGGCTACACTGATTTTCAAAAATTTGAAATCTAATGAAATGGTTAACAATCCATTAGACGCATTTGACCGACTTCGGCTACACCGATTTCCGAATGCCGTTTCCGAAAGTATCGGGAATAGAAAAGCTGAAATAAGGCCAAAACGAATTTGATAAACAAAAATTCAAATTAAAGTAAATTTATAGGTCCATGCCAAATAGGGCAACGGCTCCCTATTTCATCTGAGCTCCTATTTCCATCTCATCCCTTCACCTCATAACTTTGAATATGAATAATATTTTACAACCTACCGGAAGCAAACCGTGAAATGTTTGAAAATGATTTGAAAAGCTATTGTCACACTTTCCTATTGAAAGAAATGGTTTTAAGTTCTTCAGTGATCGTTTTTTTCATATAAAATAAACTCACTTTTCAATTTAGGACACATTTTCGTCTCAAGATTTACAGTTCGTCATGTTTCTGAATATCTACTAATCGATTCGTCTCAAAACATGATCACTATTTCGCACAATTACACTACCATTGAATGCTGGATGACTTCATAATTAGTTATGTTCTCTTGCCACTTGTTTAGTTAACGATTAAAAACTTCAAAAATTACCCGACAAGCAATAAAAGTATTAAAAAAAATGAGATGAAAGTTTTCCACTTCGTTCACTTGATTGCGCTTTGTTTTCATCTCATTTGATTTCGCAAAGTTGCCAAGTTATCTCATAATGTTACAAAACAAAAATTGTTTATCTTCCTCAAATTATCATCAAAAAGTATGTTTTTGGTAACCGTGACATTAGTTTAATTATATTATTGATATTAATACTTCAATAAAACTGTTTCAGCTTCGAATATTACCAGAAAGAACGTGTTAAATACTAATGAAATAACCATTGTGGCAAATCAAGTAGCACTGGTTTCATTCCGCTTTACGCCAACATAACGCTGTGAAGTGTGTGTGTGTTTCATCGACTGTGCACAGAGATGCCAGATATTTTCATAGAAAATATGTATTACTTTGCATAGAAAGTCTATATCTGTT
Organism: Malaya genurostris; assembly: GCF_030247185.1. Classification (NCBI taxonomy): domain Eukaryota; kingdom Metazoa; phylum Arthropoda; class Insecta; order Diptera; family Culicidae; genus Malaya; species Malaya genurostris. The sequence continues at coordinate 114,280,721 of NC_080571.1, read as the reverse complement.
CTATCTGTTTTCACCAATAAAATAATGTTAAAAGATAGTTCTTTAGATCTCCGTAAGCCATTGCCCCATTAATTAGATAATTCAACGAGTAAATTTTTTACCAATAATAATAATGTGGAAAAATCCTGGTGGGTACGGTTGTATCGTTTGAGTTTTATATCTGGCAGCGGTGAGGCAGTCGGTCACCAGAATGTCTGCCCAGCCATATTTTTCCAGCTGGCAGCGTTTAGTCAGCCATCTGGCAGCCATGCGTATGCGGGTGAGAGTGCAATAGTGGAATATTTTGTTTTGATTGCTGTCGCCATTGCTAATTTATAGGATGAATAAAAGATCAACGATAGGATGGATAAAAATCCATTGAGATGAAATTAGGAGCAGAGTAGTGAAAACATCATTAGTGGTTTTAGCTGTTTTATAAATATTAGTTGAATTTTCAAGAAATGTGGATCTATTCTCAACGTGGAGCAAGGCGAATGAAGCAGTAATATGAAATAGTTACAGTGATTTTAGTGGCTAAATCGGGGTTTGAAGGCGACGTCCTTACAAATAAGATGAAATAGGGAGCCCTTACCCTAGGTGAATTTGATCCGGTTCCCATTTCCAATTTTGAAATCACAGGGTGATGAGTTTTTAAAATTCAAACCGTCATAGAAGATGACGATACTAAAAAATCTTCAAAATTGGGCTCAAAACTATTTCAATTTATTCGTCATACGAATTCATGGACATACGAACTATTTCGTGTTATGGTGATCTCTGAATACCGTTTCTGGAAGTACCATAAATAATGCCAAAAACTTTAAAGAGGAACTTGTACATCTCATCGAATGCTTAATCGATTGTCACACGTTTAGATTGAAAGGAATAATTTTAGGTTTCATACAATTTTTATCTTTGATTCGTGTTGCAGTTCCAAAATTTTAATAACAATTCATTTAAAACGACAGTCATTGAAATAATTTCATGAAAACAAAACACAACGGAGAATATTCACGCGAAAAACACATGCTGATTGATAAAAAAAAGTTATCATCTCACTGCTAGGTGGTTTAAGCACTTTTTTTTTGGGACGGCACATTTTAGAGCCGTTGTTTATTCTATCTTTTTATTCTCTGTTCATGAGCAGTGGCCTACTGCGCTGTGGCCCAATGCACCCGATTGTGCATTCTAAGATCTTTATATTTATGAAACTTTTTGGCAACATTCCAAACAAAAGTCATATTCTCTGATACTCAGATTCATTTTTCACTGAAAAACTGTAAAAAATACTTTCATTCTGTCAATTTAATGATAACGTATCTTGAAACCAAATATTGACATTGTTTTTTGGAAATATAAGGTTGTTCTGTTTCCTTTGAAGTAATCAAACAGTTTTGAAATTTAGATGGAGGTCTCAGATATTACACACTCTACTAAAAAAACTGAATTCCTTGAAGTATTTTCGATAAAACACTAGTGGCACAACTCTCCCCTACGCCTCTAATGTGTTTTACCTTTTTTTATATATATAAAAAATAGGTATAGAGTTCGCTCAAACTTTCGAAAATTTTTCCGAGGCCCGGAGGGCCGAATGACATATACCAATCGATTCAGCTCGACGAACTGAGCAAATGTCTGTGTGTGTGTGTATGTGTGTGTCTGTATGTGTGTTGTCAACTAAGAGGTCGAGATCTCAGAGATGGCTGGACCGATTTTGATCAAACTAGTCGCAAATGAAAGGTCTCCCCGTCACCCAAAACGCTATTGAATGGTTTTGAGATCGGATGTTTACTTTTTGAGTTATACGAAGTTTTATGTCAAAATTTTTTAGTTTTTTGACTGTATCTGTCACAATTGACCTTGAAAACAGAATATGTTTTCAGACTTAGATTCTGCACGGCAATACCTATCCAACAAGCCATAGATTGTTAAAATCCGTCCATTTTTAAAGGAGATATCGAAATTTTTGTGTAAACGATTTTTCCCCCTATTCCAGCAGTAGGAGTTTTGAGCGCTGTATGACGAAGAAATGCTTGGGAGCAACGGAAAACACGTTTTTTTTATACTGTTACATACAATTGTTTCTAAGTACCAAAAAGACTGTGTACAGCATCTTTTTTCATGGAATTCAGCCTCGGACCGATTTTAGCACGGCTCGTTTTTGGCAACATAATCGTTCGAATATGACATATATAAACCAGATGATGGCAGATTTTTTTTTATAATTATATTGTTTTAAACTACTTACAGCAAAAAATGCTGGAAGAACATTACACCCATATACCATTCGAATCAGTTCGTCGAGATCAGCATATGCGTGTTTGACAAATAATTTCACTCAATTTTTCACCTATTTTTCGAAGATGATTCAACCGTTTTCTACAAAATCAGATTCATACGAAAAGTCGTATGCTCCCAAACAAAGTTCCTGAATTATGTTTGGTTCCGACCTCTGGTTCCGGAACTACAGAAATTTATCTGACTTCGGCCATACCGATTTTAGAATACCGGTTCCAGAATAAAATCGTTTCTCAAAGCTCAATCATTTTCTCAAAAAAAACCCAATTAAATTTCAGAAACAAAAATTCAAATTAAAATAAACTTATATACAAAAATTAATTAATTTTATCCAATTGTGACTTCCGGTTCTCGAATTACATGATGATGAATTTTTAGAATTCAAACCGATATAGAAGATGACAATCCCGAAAAGCTTCAAATTTGGACTCAAAACTGTTGTAATTTATTCGTCATATGGCCATACGAATCGGTTTGGGTTATGCTGGTTCCTGAATACCGGCTCTGGAAGTACCTTAAATTACCGTAAACTCTAAAGTGGAACTTACATATCATGGCTTGTTTAATCGATTATCACACTTCTAGATTAAAATTCGATCCGATTTGCAGTTTCGACATTACAGAGTAATGAGTGATTAAAATCTCTAATTGTCGCATAAAACTACGGTCATTAAAATAATGTCATGAAAACACCGAAGAATATTCATGCAAAAAACACATGCGGATTGATGAAAAAAAGGTATCATCTCACTGCTAGGTGGATTAAGATCGTTTTTTGTGTCGAAAACGAAATGCCTGCGAGTGTAAACTTTGCGGTGGACGTTCGATTGTTACTGTTCACGGTAATCATGCCGCAATCATTGCATATCGGCATCTTAACGCTGCCATACATAGGTTTTATGTTCTTCGAGTTCAAGTAGGCTTACGATATAACTCTTAAAGTGTTTGGCATTTCGTAATTTTTACGGAAAACATCATGTATACCTCCTAATGCATATCTTAAAGATGTGCTAGCATCTTCAACAGCCTGTCAACTGTTCGCAAAACACTTAGGCTCTGTGTTTACTTCCTGCTCTGAACACAATTCACAACCTCATTATGGTACTTAGCGCTTTCAATCAATCATTTAGTGAGCCAAGTTTACTAAATTCAAAAATATACTTCCACGGAACACAGATTGGGAATAGTTGATACCAACTGTAAGTTCTGATGTTTAATAAATAAATAAATAAATCAATTATGAATAAATATATGAATATGAATAAATGAATAAATGAATTGATAAATATTTAAATAATTTCCCATGTTTGACATCGGCAATGTATCACATTCCCATTTTTGAACTTTGGAGGCAAGTTTCGATTTTCAATTCTTATTACAGATATGATTCATAGTCTTTCATGTAACATTCGCTCAATTCAAGTGTTATAATGTGTGAGTATTCTGTCTACTACAATAAAGATCCATAGAGCAATTTACAAAACTATCAGCGTCGATATTAAAAGAAAACCAAACTTTCACCAAACTGATCGAACGGAATAATCCAGCATCGTTCGTAATTCTTGCTTCGCATGGATGTTTTCGCGCCATTCGTGTAGGAGTCTAAATTCCATCAATGCGGTTTCCGTTGGGACCGCCTCATTCCATCATTACGAGTAATGTTACTCCTCAGTAATGACATTACGGACATCTCGCACAAGAGCGCATTTACTTTATACACCATTTTGCAACCGTATAATGTTTCTCTTCGGTCGCTGTCTTATGAAGCGTGAACTTCGAAATAAAATACCCTTGACGTAAGATGTACAAGCGTTAGAACGATAATTAAAAGGTACTTTTCACAGTACTCGCGAGCCGGAAAGTAAAACGGACGGGAAACAGCCACTGAAAATAGAAGTTTTTCATCATTCCAAGAATGGATTACCGATTGCCTTGCAACAAATAAAGAAAAGGGCGGTTTCCTTCAATTTTCTTTGTGTTTAGATGGCATAACAGTAGAACACGCTTCACTATCAGTAAGTTCAAGAGCCAAGAATGTTCACCGGTATGGCACTAAGATGTGGCTGCGACATCGTGAACACAATAGCGTTTTCAGTTGAAGAAATTAATACACTTTTCAAAAGTTGCTACCACCTGTTGTAAGATATTTCTGTCGCATATTTGTCAAAAACGAAAGAAGGGGGTTCTGGTATATCAAAATGCGGAACATAAATAATGGAGCTACTTATTGCAATCTAGCTTTCACGAAAAGTTTTCCTTTTCTTTGGAGAATGTTTGTCACTTAAAGCGAAAGAAAATATTTATCTTGCTACGAAGTTCTGGTGATCACCATCTGAATTGTGAGGATTTCTATTCTTAAAGCTAAAAAATATGCTCTGATTGACAGCGAGAATTGTAGCGATGAAATGCATTTCTCAAAATTTATTGAATTATTTACTTGTAATCAACAGACAGCGTGAAGTTCTAATGATTAAAAACTATTTCTAAGTACGCTCCTCGGTAGTTGAAGAAGTAAAAATCGAACAAATATGCGCTCTATTGATTTTATTTGCTGGACACCAATGAGATCATAAGGATTCTATATTGTAGAGCCATACTCGAGCGTTGTACGGATGAGTGAACAGTATACGGACTTCAAGTCCGAGAAATGCTTATCTATTCTCATTAAAATACCAAGTAACGGGAAGCTTTTGCAAGCAATAGAAATATTATGCAATCAGGGCCGGTGAAACATGTTAAGCCCAGGTGGGTAGTTTTTCGATTTTTTAACTATATTTTGTTTCGTTATTAATTTGCATGAAACGTGTAAAATCGAAGTTTGAAGCACATTGCACATTTAAGGATTAAATACGCCATGAAACTACTGTGGGGTTATTCGAACTGTTGACATAGGGCTCCCCAACTAGATTTAAAATCACTGCCTATATTTGTTTTGAGAATTAGGGCAGTGGCCTTGTCATGTTCCGTATAAAACCATTTTTACCCAGAAAATGCTCCGTGCTACAAGTCAATGAGAAAAATGGCCAAATTGAACGGATTGGTCTTCGTTCTGTTTCCTCATCCACCATATTCTTAATAACCTAGCCCCCAGCGGCTACTTGTCCTACGAAGGCCCGGCGGGTGGCCCGCATGCTGGTCATCAACTGGAGCGGTCTTCCGTCGGCGGTGATGGTGATGTTACGGAAAAGTAACGTATTCATTGAAGAGCAGAAATCTTATGAAAACCGGAGAAATCCTGATAAAATGTTTTGGGAATCAAGAAAAATAGACATGGTTCGTTACACATTGAAGTTTGAATCACCAATTTTCTAAAATATATAGATTTATCTACTCGAATCGTTGCGTAAAAATATATCCAAGCAGTATGTGTAATGATATCGAAAATCAGTTGAAAAATAGTTGAGATGTAAATGTTCAAACCACTGTTTGTACAGTTTTATTTCCTGTATTTTGAACTTGCACCTTGGTATAGCAAACAAGGACGTAGCCCTACGTCAAAAGATTTTGAGTAATTTTATTTTTTTATCGGTACTTTCCAATACACGAGTGAATTATTGATCAGATGCTTAAGCTCGTCTCCTCTGGTTGGAAAAAAGTAAAAGTTAAGTTACTGAAAGATTTCTGCTTACTCAAATGTTCCTTGTCACGGCTGACCATTCTGCTATATATCTTCACACCATTACTCTACTAGCTGAGTACTAGGGTTCTATAATTTTGATTTTATTTATTATTCCGAGTTACATTAAAAATATTCTTACTTATATTACCATTGTTTTTCTTTAGAAATTTCAGGTGGTTAATTACCTACCTTTGAAATTTTCAGGTAGGTAGTACTACCCACCGTACCCACCTCTTTCACCGGCTCTGTATGCAACTGTTCGTCGAGAATTACACTGAGACCCTTAACACACGTGACTGTTAATCATTGCTTCTGCAAGGTGTTAGATGTATCTAATAGGCGCTTTTCTGCGTGTGAATGTGGTAAGCGAGCGTTAGTCTATGTTCAAAGAAACTTGATTTATCTCCTAGCATTTTGGAAATAAATTTAGTTAACGTTGGAGGAAAATGGCAGCGAACGATAAGTGTGGAACTTTCAATCAATGATTCATATACTTGAAGTACGGGACGAAATCCAGAGGTTCTGTATGGCTGCCTTGTGGGAACCCAGATGAAACGAGAAATTTCTCGGCTAAACAATCATTGTTCTCAATTACTGAAAGGCGCTTATTGAGATATGAATGAAACCAACGAAGCATGCTCGTTAACTTCGGATTGAATTCAAAACTAACTTTATGGGACTTTGAGGCCTTTTAATCGAATCTAAGTTAGAGAACCATCTTCTTAAGCCACCTAGTGGTGTTATAATGTCGTTCTCCTGTTATTTAAACAGTCTCATTAAAACATAGTTTTTCATTAGGATAATAACGAATTTGGGCTGATAATTTCTGACACAAATTCATTCAGATTAATCCGGTTAGTTAAAAAAAGCAGGCCTCAGCGCTTACGTCGTATATTCGATAACATACTCGAAACCAAAAATATCAGCAATGAGCGGATAAAAAACGCGGTTTGTCGTTTACGTCACTGTGACATTATTTGCTCCATACATATAAACAAAGAATACTATTCGCTTCTATCATTCAACTAAGTGTTTGTACCCGGAAATCCAGCTTAGTTAAAAAAAACATAATAAACTAACATTCAGTATTCTTCACTAAGCCTGGATTCACAATGAATTGGGCTTAGCATTTATTTTATTTTCTCGTGGATCTGTACCGCGTATTAATTTACATTCCGCGTAGCATATGTTTTGACGAATAAGGAAAAAAACAATGTATGAAGTATTTGGGCACGGGATTGTGGTAGCGTTTCAGTGAAAATAATCCTCATCACGAATGGAATGTGAGATTGCGTACGGCCGAGGGTGTGTGTATGCCAACAGATGGCTTCGCATGTTTACATCAACCACAGGTACTGGGAATTGTTATCCATCGTGGTACGCTGATATCATATATTCATTTACTGTGCTGAATATGTGAGGTACTATGATGCTCGCTATTTGCAGTAGAGAAAAAAAACGTTAGTATACGCCACACGTGGGGATAAATTTTAACCGGAATATTGGCCAGTTTATTTTCCACAACAAAACACAATTTAATGACAATGATGACCGAGCAGTGACTAGCACACACCAGCTACTATAGCTGAATGTTTGGCAGTTATTGTGAAATAACTACGAAATACATAGCATAAAATTAAATTGGGCAGAAATTCATCTAATTGTGGAAAGAAAACATGTCAATCTAAATTTTAGTTGAAAGAAATGAATCCGTTGCGCATTAACTCTTTGAACTTACACCGTTGGTTCGAGGTTACGGCTAAAAGCTAATGGTAGTAAAATTTCATTATAGATCATGAATCAAACAGGTGGATGGGTAATGTTAGAAGCATAACTGGATGACGTGATAACGAATAAAACTGACATGTATCTTTCACACTCCCAAATATCGATAATTGCTGTCATTATTTGATTGTGTGTGTTATGCAAACTTCCACTTTTTCGCTTGAAGAATTGTAACGGTGCATCTATACTAAAATAAAAATTATCCCACGATTAACTAAGATAGAACTAACAAGAGCATATCTACCTACCTAACAGCTACAGTCCTGGGGTGTTCTTTGCTGTATCAAGTATACGTCTCCACATAACTCAGTCCATAGCTGCTCGTCGCCAGCCACTCAAGGCACGGATGATTCTAAGATCACCCTCCACTTGATCGATCCACCTTGCTCGCTGCACTCCTCTTTTTCTTGTACCACTTGGATTGAATTCAAGTACCAGCTTCACTGGGCTGTCGTCCGACATCCTTATGACATGCCCAGCCTATCGTTGACGTATGATTTTTGCTGTCCGTACGATGGATGGTTCCCCCCTAGCAGCTGTTGCAATTCGTGATTCATACGCCGTCTCCACGTTCCGTCTTCCATCTGCACTCCGCCATAGATGGTTCTCAGTACCTTTATTTCGAAAACACTTAGGGCGCGTTGGTCCTCTACCAACATATTCCAGGTATCGTGGCCATAGAGAACAACCAGTCTAATAAGCGTTTTGCAGATGGCCAATGTCGTGCGGTGGCGTACTTTTCTCGATCGAAGGGTTTTTCTGAGTCGAAAGTACGCACGATTCCCTGCCAAAATGCGTCTATGAATTTTTCTGCTGGTGTCATTATCGGCGGTCACCAGTGAGCCCAAATACACGAACTCGTCAACCACCTCGATATCGTCACCGTCTATCAATATTCGTGGTGAGAGGCGTTGTGTTTCTTCTCTAGAGCCTCTTCCTCTCATGTATTTTGTTTTTGACGCATTTATGGCCAGTCCGATACGCCTAGCTTCAGCTTTCAGTCCGATGTAGGTTTCCATCATCTTCTCAAGGTTACGTGTCACAATATCAATATCGTCAGCGAAGCCAAAAAGTTGTACGGACTTTCGGAAGATCGTGCCACTCGTGTCGATTCTCGCTTTTCGAATCACACCTTCCAAGGCAATATTGAACAAGATACAAGAGAGTTCATCACCATGCCGTAGCCCTCTCCGAGATTCGAAGGGACTCGAGAGCGTCCCAGATACTCGGACGTAGCACATCACTCTATCCATCGTTGCTCTGACCAATCGCGTCAGTTTGTCCGGAAAACCGTATTCGTGCATATATCTGCCATAGCTGTTCTCGATCGATTGTGTCGTATGCCGCTTTAAAGTCAATGAATAGGCGTGGGTACGTTGTATTCACGACACTTCTGGAGTACTTGTCTTTTCGCGAATATGTGATCCGTAGTGGCGCGGGCTCCAGTAAATCCCGCTTGGTACAGCCCTACGAATTCCTTAGCTATTTGTGATAGACGATGGCAAAGGATTTGGGAGAGTGTCTTGTAGGCGGTGTGTGACATACCACTCCATCCATACATTTTTGCGGTAGAATCTCCTCCTCCTAAACCATAGAAATCATCCAGTGCAGCCCTCTAGCCAGTGCTTCTCCTCCATGTTTGAGTAGCTCGCCTGGTAACTGGTCATTGCCCGTGGCTTTGTTGTTGCCGATCTCCTCACTTATCTCCGACAGATCAGGTGCTGGGAATCTGTCGTCGGCTGAGCGTGCACCTGTTGATTCCTGTGCCGTTCTCTGTATCTTGTGCTTCGCCATTCAGATGCTCGTCATAGTACTGCTTCCACCTGTCGATCGCCTCACGTTCGTTCGTGAGAAGATTACCACTGGTATCTCTGCACATTTCGGCCTGTGCACGGAGAACCCTTCGATCATAAAATTGCGATATCGCAGTTTTTGATTTTTGCGATAGTTGATTTAACTAATTTATTTTTGATTCAACCAATATGGTTTTTGATTTGCATATATTCAAGTAGTTGAAAAATATGTTGTTTTGAATGCTGTCAAATGCCGGAGACAGTTGAAAGCAAAACAATAATCGCAATGCAAAATCAACAACTTTTTTAGTTGAAATCTGTTCGCGTCGCTTCAAAATGTCAATGAAAACAACATCGATGATTAAAGAGTTTGGTGAAATTGTGTTCATTCGATTTGAGAAATTTATGATAACAAGTGTTTATCTAACAGCGGTGTTGTGATAAAGTTAACATTGTTTAAGATGAAAAAGATTTGATTACAATTTAGAAAATGTTAATGAATGATCATCTCGTAATCTTTCAGGTATGCGCAAAACTTTTATGCTTCAAATTCGATCATTGATTTACTTCCAGCAGACTGTTTTACTTCCTAAGCTGTTTGATACCGATGATGATGTTCATGCATTAGCAATAAAACGCTTTTTGACATGAATTTAATTTATGAAAGTAACAGGAGCGAAAGGTTTCAAACACACAGAACGCGCTGCGATTGAATGGCGCGTTTGAATTGCCGTCGCAAAATTCCAATTCCCAGCGGTTGATACACACAAGCTCATATAAATTGACTAAAATTATCAGCTCATAACTTTAGTTCAACCGTTTGAAGGCATCATTTTAGGTAAATTTAATAACTTCGCTAATTTACTCGCCCCTCCAGGCACTTTTGCTGATTAAAAACTTTTTTCTACATCAATCATTTCCGATCGAATCAGAAGTATTTTTTTTAGAATTTAGATCTTTACTGATCTCAAAACAAACGAACAAATAAAACCGATTTATTTTTCAACTAACAGAATTTTGTTTCAATAACAACACCAGTTATTTCAACTAAAATATTTGTTGAAATTGAAAGGTATGTGTCCTCACTAATTGACAGCATTTTTTTTTCAAACAGTTAAATTAGTTGTTTCAACCATCGTTTCTGCTAATCGAAAAACAAAAATGACAGTTTAGTTAAAACAACAATCGATTAGTTGTACCAAATTTTAACCAATCGAATTCAGAAAATCAACTAATATTCTGGTTGAAATGGGATCGCGGGTGGTTCCGTGTGGCGTGTAGCCTCCACGTGAGCGGTTCACCTTCTCATAGAACCTCCGTGTGTCATTTGCGCGGTACAACTGTCCCATTGCTTCGCGATCTTGGTCTTCCTGGTGGCGCTTTTTCTTCCGGAAAACCGTGTTCTGTCTGTTCCGCGCCTGTCTGTATCGTTCCTTGTTCGCTCGTGTTGCAGCATCCTCGCCCTTGCTGCATTCTTCTCTACGACCAACTGCTAATTTTCCGTATGTGGATCAGGTGATCCCCAGGCGGCTTTGTGGATATCTTTGCGGGGCAAAAAGGTGCTTCGAACTACCATTCCGCGGGAGGCTACATAGTTTACGCATCGTTCACCGTTGTCGTTTGTTACCGCGTGGCGTGCAGGCTCTCCAGCCCGATCACGGGCCTGTATATTACCACCCGGCCTACTAGAGCATTCATGTCGCCGATGACGAGTTTTACATCCCGCCGTGGACAGCTGTCGTAGATTCGTTCCAACTGCGCGTAAAATGCTTCCTTCTCGTCATCGGGTCTCGTCTCATGTGGGCAGTGCACGTTGATGATGCTATAATTGAAGAAACGGCCCTTGATCTACAATACGCACTGATTGGCTACCACTCAATCACGCGCTGACGTATTTTGCCCAACACTATAAATCCCGTTCCTAGAACGCTGGTTGTGCCACAGATATGGTAGAAGGTAGCCGCTCGATGCCCACTTTTCCACACCATCTATCCCGTCCAACAAAGTTCCTGCAGTGCTACGATATCGAAGCCACGAATATGAAGCTCATCATGCAACATTCGGTCGTATCCTGGGAAGCCAAACGATTTGAAGTTCCATGTGCCAAGCTTCCAATCGTAGTCCTTTGTTCGTTGCGTAGGTCTATTATTCCGAGTCGTATTTCTTACTTGATGGTGCGTATTGTGCAGTGGTTTACCAACTAATGAGACACAAACATTTTCAATTCCATTGGGGTTTAGTATCTTCATTATCAACTTCAAACATAACCTGTATTAACATAAAATGTACGTAAAATATTAATCTTCCACTTCACTCAATATGTCCGCCATTTGCATTTAAGACCGCTTCTAGACGACACCTGAAGCTTTTGCAGACGTTTCCAGGATATTCTGATGACATTTTTCTCCAATGCTAGGTTATGGAGGTCCGAAGAGAGATCAAATTCGAGTGAGGAATATTCGCCAATACACTGAAATCCAGAGGAATCATTGGACCAGAAGTTAGGCATGTTGTCCCTCAACCACATTTGTGTTTTCTTCGACGTGTGGACAGGGGCCCCGTTTTAGTGGAACACAATATATGCATCCTTGCCGTAAGTAGATGTATTCCAAGGCAAAACATGTCTCTGAAGAATTTTTAAGTACACATCTGTGTTCACTTTCAGATTTTATTGGATGAAAACGGGGTCCATTTTTTGACCATGAGGAAGATTTTCCTTTTAAGCCATATTTCACAACTCTTCTTACCGTTGTTTTTGATACATAAGCCTGCTTTGCCATTTTTCTCATACTCCGAATGGAATTGCATGAACCCTGACATTTTCACAGATCGCTTCCGATCACTTCCAGATTTTCTTGGTACTATTGGGAGTCCAACTGACGCCGTGACATGAAATACAGTAGTCCTAGCCTCGTCATTGATTTTTCAAAAGTCTTCCTTAATAAAAACAAATTCAAATATACTAACCCAGTTCGCTTTCACATCTCATCCAAGTCAGTCGATATAACAAAACCGCTTACGTTCGGGACGGAAAAAACCAAGCACAGTATTGTGTAGTGAACAATAGAACGACCTCGAAATGAGTGAACCAAACGAACAAAAACTACCGCCGACACTAAAAAATACAATTGTTGTTGACTTCAGGCAGTGCAAAATTCGACCTTCGATACGAGAACTTGAAGGTTTGCTTAAGGAGCAAATGCATCTTGACATTAAACGTGTTGGATGCAATTCAATTCGCAAAAGACAATAACAATGTGCACTATGTATAGCACGAAAACATTAAGTACAACATTCCAGTATATATGGAAGATAGTGCTATAGAAGTGCGTGTGCATGATCTTCCCTCAAGCGTCACCGATTCTTATATTCGCCAAACTATGTCATAATACGGAGAGATTCTCTCTATCAAAAAAGAAAAGAGGAAGAACTTTTTCACCGGTACTCTAAATGGCTTACGTTTGTTACGCATGCGCTTGAAGAGGCCTATACATTCTTATGTGACTTTCGGTCAGGATACAAGAATTCCGTGCAAATCACTTGTTACCTATGACAATCAGATGGCCACATGTCAATATTGCCAAAAAGCTGTTCACTACGGTAAGCCATGTGATAAACTGGACAAGGAGACAACCACACCAAAGGACAACGGTGCTTCCTTCACAACAACCCCAAGCAACCCCAGTGCACCTGTTACCACCACCAACAACAATGAAGCACGAACGAAACCATCAGTATCACCTATAGAACAAAGTACACCAGCTGCAGTTAGAAACTTACCCTCCAACCAACCAGTAACTGCAAACAATGTACAACAAAGCGCATCTACAGCAACTCTCAACGAGCCTAAGAAAACGGGAATCACACACAACACCGACAATGAAGCAATGGATGATGAGATAAGCCGCGGACAAAGCGACCCTCGATCCTCGTTGGATGGAAATGGAAACTCATCTCCCCCTAGAAAAAGGGTGACAACGAGATCCAATAGCAAAAAAATTATTTTATCAAACCGATACACTGAAGAAGGATGTAAATAACATTCCGAAATACGCGTATCTGTATTGTAACGTTTGTTATGCTTCACTAAAGTATAGTGACTTTGTGAAAGTGTAATAACGTGACAGTGAAATAGTGGAATTAAATGGTACATAAATAGTACAACTGTCAAAAAAAATTATTAAGTAACAAAAATGTAAGCATATCGGCCACGTAAAGCTTTTACGCAAAAAGTCCAGAATAAAAATTTTATTTTAAAAATAAAATATACCAATCCGTTTGTAAACAATAACTGACACCTGGAGCAAAATTTTGTAAAACTAGGTTGAGTGACTTGAGCGGAAAGGTAGTATTAGTGAGAGTCTCAAAATTTTCTGACGCATATTGTACACGGTGTAATTACTGATACTAACTATTCAATAGAAGAAAGTGTTGAAAATTCTTAATCATTAATTTACTGGTACTTAAAAAGTAATGTCGAATGAATTTTCTTCTAATGCCGATGGTTAGCAAAATGGAGTTTTATGTTTACCTGTGTTTGATTAACGGATCTCTCATCATCGCAATAACGAACGGTTGAGTATTTCGACGCACGAAATTTGTGAATCGTGCAACCTTTCTTACTTCTCTACATAGAAAATGGCTACGAATTACATTCAAGCAACTGATTGATCTTGTTCTAAGCCATCTGAAGGACCAGATGGAGATCGGAGGGAGCGCAATCGAGAGCAATCAGATTTTAAGTAATGCTTCGTTTATTTCTTTGAGTTTCACTGATGAAAAACTTCTTCATCTAGAGGTGACTTTCCCGAATAAATTGAGCTCTTTAAGACCTGAAAACTTATTTACTAAGAGACTTAAACTAATGTCTCTTCTCAAAACCGATTACGTCGTTCATGACAAGTTTCAGAGGATGTAGATTTAGGTAAGGAATCGTACCTGGCTAGGACAGAAGCTTGATCTACACTGAAAATGATTTCTACCTATTTTTTGAGGAGAAATCGTGAAAATCTCATTGTCGAGCTCTTCTATAAGCTACACAGAATTAGGTTGTTATCTACTCAAACTTTGAGTTGATCGTTAAAAATGGGTAGCGTGCTTTGTTATGGCATAACACTTGTACTAAACTTACATTTACCTAAATTTTGAGGTCATCACTCGTTACCCAAAATTGAGGAGATGCGCTTTTGATTTTGGGTAGGTTTTAACCCAAAATTAGGTAGCGGCTGGTAAGAGTGTAATAAACGAACTGGCCGGTGATAGCAGGATAATAATAGAACCTTTTAATCTACATCAAAATCAGAACAACCTTCCGGCTTTTTGGGATGGTAGCACTAGCATTAGAGACCGCCCGTGTGTTGCTACTCCGTTATTGAACAGAACCAATCAAGCTTGCAAAATGTTTTTCTGAAACAACTCGCTTGGATACAGCACCTAGTTTCACATTGTGTAAACGGCATTGATCCCTGAATGCTGATCAATACCGACGCCGGCCACGTCTGAATACAGATCTACTTGGGAAGGAAGGAATGTTAGTTCAATGCATGTTACTGCTAGAAACCGAAGAATCCTCTGCATTTCCAAATGCATCACAGGAAGGGGTTAGTAAATTTTCGAATAATATTATCATGTCCTAGCACTAACAAAGTTTCCTAAATTATCATGTATTTATTGTTATGGGTAGCCGGCTACCGCGAAATACGGAAATTCTGTCAAATCGATGAAAGATCTTGTTTTTCTGCAGTAGAGACGGCGGATCTCTGAATAAATTGCGGGGACCAGGAAACCTGTGATCTCTAGCAGGTTGTTCAGCCCCCGTTAGCGTTAAGAATTACATTCTTGCTGATAATAACATTTCGTAGGAAGAAAATAAACAGAATTATTCTTTCTATAGAGAAAGGCAAGAAGAGAAAAAAAGCTATACAAAAAAAGATCATAGCTCGAGTACCGTTATCACTAAGGTTTTGCGATCCCGATCTCTGATCTCTAACGGTTACTGCGAGACACCAGGTAGAGACAAGTCTGCGATTGTTGATTGACGTTTCGGAGTGAATGTGGGCTTCCGAGGCGAAACAAACGATCTCGGGATCGTCCGGGTATAGAGTAATAGACTTGAAGGAGAACGTCGGCTTTTTGGAATTTATACCGGCAAACAAAGCAGATGAGCCTTGTGTAAGTCAGTGTGAAAACACAGCATATTGCACCTTAACCTATAATAATTATGCTTGAAAAAAACTAGGTTAGATGCATATGTAACTAAATGAAAATTCGATTGAAGCAATAGCAACAACATTAGGAGAAGACCCCCGAAAGTAACCGGCAAGCACCGCACGGAACATCACTTGCCATAGGGCAACGTTACACCATAGGCTGGTCGATTATGTGACTAATCATAAGCAGAGCTGCAAATTGTCATTCATGTCAAATGACCTTGACAGACTGACTAAAATCATCGTCAACTGTAATCGGTACGGTCAAAGTGTCTGTCAAATGAGATACTCGATAGTTCAATGACCAAGTAGAAGTATACTCAGTCAAAGACAGGTGACGCATTTTGTTCTCTTTCTCATTCTCCTATTCCCTGTTGAAGTAAATAAATCCATGAGAGTACTAACATAAACATGAATTGATAAAGTTAATTGTTCTTTGTAAAAAGTCATCGGATTTCGGAGTTTATTGGTGTACATGAGTTTAATTCAATGTTTATGCTGCTTGACTAATATTTAGTCACATCGTAATCAAGCAGTGACAGGAGAAATGAAGATAATATCAATCACATCGGCAATCAATGAGCGTCCTAGTGAATAGCAGTCCAGCTTGAGCTTGAGCTTGAGCGACCACCCCTGGTTGCTACTCCGTTACTGATAGGGATTAGCTGAAATTGTACAGGGAGTTTCTAGATGATCCGACCAGGGTAAATCATCCTTCAATGTACATCTTCTGATAATCCCAGAATTAATTGATCAGTACCGGCGCCGGCCAGGCCCGAACGTAGATCGTCTAAGGAATGGGAAGGGATGTTAGTCCAACACTTGTTGTTACTAGAGGCCGTATATACTACTGCGCACTCCACAAGTGTCACGGGAGAAGGATATTTGTTAGTAAAAATTTCAGTATTGGTATTATACGCGCGCGACTCAGTATGTTCCGGTTTCAAGATGCTCGGATGCACCACTAAGCTCACTGACTTCCCGAGTGAACGTTTCAACAATATCCTATATTAAAGTCGCGGAAAGTCTTGATTCACAGCTCTTATTCGAGGAAACTGAAGAAAAATTTGCAATACTATCGCGTAAAAAATAAAAACTTCCCTATTTTTTTATAAATGAAATTACGTGATACAAAATAAACGAGTGAATAGGTTTAGATAGATGATTTATTGCATTGTTTATTTGTTTATTTGGAGGAGGGAAAGTGGAGTTAGTTTCTGTCAAACTTGCTCTCCAACAGGCATACAACGTCCTCATCTTTAGCATCAACAGATTACAATCCTCCAAATGATACATTCTAAACAGTTCTTATAAAATCATTTTAAATCACCAAATAAAGGTCAACAGATTTCACACGCGTCTTGATTCTGTATTATTTTATTATTTGAAATATTTATTAAAATTATTAATTGGTTACATTGATTGATCTGGGCAGTCGGCAGCCGAGAAAAATTATAATTTATTGTTTGAAATGATAATATCAAGTGTTTTTTTTACTATGTATTCAATATACCGATATATGTCATCTCTGTTATTAACTTTGTAATATCAACGGATTTGCGTAATAGTTGATTTTTATCATTCAATTAAAAATCCTGAAAGACAATCAATAACATGGAAGAAGAAAACATTCCAAATAAAACTATTCTCCGAAGCTAGACGGAAATTGATAGGTTGAATGAAGAGATAATTTAGTAAAATAGAGTAATCAGAAGTGAAACATTGAAAATATCTGACGACTGAAAAGAAAAAGAAACTCCTGCAATTGTCGCCTTTTACGACATGGAAGCAGGAACCCAGTGGATCTATTCTTGGTTCATTATTTTTTCGCCAGATTCCACACGGCATCTAGGCTGGTACTGTCCGGAGAGAGCTAATAGGTACTATCAATCTCCTAGTGGACCCCAGCCCCTGAGCCTGGTTGGCAGCAGTCCAGTGACATAAACTTTCGAATCATCGTCGTGCAAAGTTGCTAGTTGATAGTGACATTTAGCAGCTTTGATTATAAGTAGAACTATCACGTTTCCACCGGTTTTCTGACTTCACAACGTTTAGTGGGTGCATTGTCTAAATTCTATCATCACTACTAATCCCACGTTAGATCTGGCTTGCTCAAAACAGCGATCAAGTAGTTCAATGTGAACGCAGGTTGCAGTTACATCGGTACAGATCTACCGTCGAGGGATACGCCTAAGCAACGAATGCAAAAGAGTTTGGTAAGTAACGTAGATTGTGAACGATCAGAAACATACCATGGTCGAGTAGAAAATAAGGAAGAAGAAGATGTTGTTCCTCTGCCAACAAAGTCCAGGTCTCGTGGCCATAGATAAAAAACTGGTCTTATTAGCGTTTTATAGATTGTGAATTTCGTGCGGTGGCGTACTTTACTCGACCGAAAGGTTTTTCTGAATTTCTCTACTGGTATTACAATCGCACGGAACCACCCGCGATCCCATTTCAACCAGAATATTAGTTGATTTTCTGAATTCGATTGGTTAAAATTTGGTACAACTAATCGATTGTTGTTTTAACTAAACTTTCATTTTTGTTTTTCGATTAGCAGAAACGATGGTTGAAACAACTAATTTAACTGTTTGAAAAAAAATGCTGTCAATTAGTGAGGACACATACCTTTCAATTTCAACAAATATTTTAGTTGAAATAACTGTTGATGTTATTGAAACAAAATTCTGTTAGTTGAAAAATAAATCGGTTTCATTTGTTTTTGACATTGCAAATAGCTTTGTTTTAGACATTGCAAGCGCGTTCTGTGTGTTTGAAACTCTTCGCTCCTGTTACTTTTATAAATTAAATTCATGTCAAAAAGCGTTTTATTGCTAATGCATGAACATCATCATCGGTATCAAACAGCTGGAAGTAAAACAGTCTGCTGGAAATAAATCAATGATCGAATTTGAAGCATGAAATTTTTGCGCAGACCTGAAAGATTACGAGATGATCATTCATTAACATTTTCTAATTTGTCACCAAATCTTTATCATCTTGAACAAGGTTAACTTTATCACAACACCGCTGTTAGATAAATACTTGTTATCATAAGTTTCTCAAATCGAATGAACACAATTTCACCAAACGCTTTAACCATCGATGTTGTTTTCATTGACATTTTGAAGCGACGCGAGCAGATTTCAACTAAAAAAGTTGTTGATTTTGCATTGCGATTATTGTTTTGCTTTCAACTGTCTCCGGCATTTGACAGCATTCAAAACAACATATTTTTCAACTACTTGAATATATGCAAATCAAAAACCATATCGGTTGAATCAAAAAGAAATTAGTTAAATCAATTATCGCAAAAATCAAAAACTGCGATATCGCAATTTTATGATCGAAGGGTTCTCCGTGCGGCTGTCACCAAGGAGACCAAATATACAAACTCGTCAACCACCTAAATATCATCACCGACTATCAATATTAGTGAAGGGAGGCGTAGGGCTTCTTCTTTAGAGCCTCATCCTCTCAAGTCCTTTGCTTTCGACGCATTTATAGCCAGTCCGATAAGCCTATCTAAGGCTTTCAGTCCGATGTATGTTTCCACCATCATCTAAAGATTGTGTGTCACAATATCAACGTCGTCAGCGAAGCCAAAAAGCTGCACGGACTTTCGGAAGATCGTGCCACTCGAGTCGATCGTCGTTCGTCGAATCTCATTTTACAAAGCAATATTGAACTAGAGACAAGAGAGCCCATCACCTTGTCGTAGCCCTCTCTTAGATTCAAAGGGACTCGGGACCATCGTTACTCTGACCAATCGCGTCAGTTTATTCAGGAAACCGTATTGGAAAACAGAAAGCCATCTTCCTCCTCCGGAGTCACATGACTCTCCACTGAAAAGTTGATTTGAGCTGTGATTGCATAATGTTTCTTTGTAGAGAAACAATGATCGAGCTCATAGAATGTTATTTATTTTCCAGTAAGTCCATTATTAAAACGTAAAATGCCTTTCAGTGGAAATGGCGAATTTTATTGAAATCTGCTTCCTCTGAAATCAACTCATTCAACAGTCGTGCAGAGTATTGCCGTTACAAGAGTGATTCGAATGAACAAATTAAACAAATATCAAGTGTTCCCGGCGTTCGACTTTCGCAAAAAAGCGAATCAGTTTTGATGACACAAAAAATTTACGGATAGCGCCCAAACATTTTTCATTTCAACACATACAATCTATCCTGTTAAGAAGACCCAAAAAATTCGCATGACTCGAAACAACCGGCAAAAAAATAGAAAAATGTTTCACGTCATCTCATCAGCTTTTCCGTTCGCATGATTGGCTGTGCTGAGAAGAGTGCATCAGTTGAGTATGATGCAAAAAAAAAAAATCCATGACACTTCAATGGTGCAAAATTCAGTGTAAAAACAAACAGGCAGAGTAATCGGTCTTGTTTTACTGGCGGTGAAATATTGCGAGCAAAAATTTTCCACCATCTCTGTTTGGTCCATTCGCGTTGCACGTGTGCTTATTTAACAAGCTTTCAGCTGGGTTCCCGCTAATTTGTTTAAGCGACTACCATCAGAGTGAAGAGGGTGCTTCGGTTAAAAACAAAATTGAAGCGTCTGTCATTTCTTTTCAGCACCGCTACAACCGATCCGGAAAGCGGGAAAAACAGAAGAGCGAACGCAAATTTGAATAAACGTGAAACAACTAAAAGTGTGTGTCTGCAAATTTTTGCAATCAAGTCAGTTGAAATTCGGATCCGAAGACTGAAGGTAATGAATGGAGCTTTCATCATCGTGCTGATAATCCATCAACAATTTATGGCTGTCGTAAAATATTTCATGCTTATCCTATCTCAAATCTCGCTTCAATCACATGGATAGGCTCTCTGTGCATACAAGTTTGTTTGAAATGTTAGAAAAGTAAGCTGCACGCTAAAAAAATCGAGTGAAATGTCGAAAATGTCATATTGGTACAGTTGATTTTACTCATGATAAATGCATTCAGATATATATTTTCAGGCGTCGAAGCATGTAGTTTTTCGTGCCTACGCAAAAAGCTAGGCCTGCTTGCCACCCTTATAAGTTTCTCATGTGAAGTCCACGTCCTTTATATGTCATGTGTATTTGCGTCGCCATATGCGTGTATTCGACAGTTTTATACTGTGTGAATCTGAATCAATGTGAATCATACAACCTGAAATTTCTCTCTTTTTTGCATCAACAGACAAGTATCATACAAGTATCTTCAACCACGCTATTGTTTTCTCATATACAAACAACTCTTGTCTTACACTGTTTACGGTCCAACTCGCTTCGTCTTACATTTATAGGCTGATGCCGTAGGAAATACTAGCAAGAAAGTGAACTGAGAAGCATCAATTAAATCTATTAGCTAGACTAGCATGAGGGATGGGTGCCTCCGTACCTTATTTTGGTGCCTCTATAGCCGTAGTATAGAGCAACGAACAACCAGGCTCAAGTGACACATTTCTCTAATTATTTTGGATAAGTATGCCTCAACAGGTTTGAAATGACAGAAAATTGGTACACTCTCCGATTTTTACATTCATTGCGCAATCTAAGAAATTAGGGAAATATCACCATTATTATAGTTCTACTCCTCACCGGTGAGCCAATTACTGAGCAGTTCCACCTGAAATCATGATTTTTTTCGTAACTTTCATTTTCGTATATATTGATTTAGCTCAAATTTTGCATAAGTATTCTTCATGATTAAAACGGACAATTTGCATCATCAGTTTGCCGTTGTAACTTTAGCCTTAATTCTGAGGTGGCCCTATGCAAAAATTCCTTGAATTTTTTTTCTAAAATCTATGTATCATAAACGGTTAGTTAGATTTTTTTTTGTTTGCTGGTGTGTCAACATTGACTGGGCTGGGACCTATAAAGATCTATCTCGCCCATTTGGATGTAGTTTTGTTTTGGTTTTAGTTGTAATTTTGTTCAGATGTGTATTTTACACTCTGGCAGAAATTTCGTGATATCTTTTAATTCCTTGTAGTTGTTGTGTTCGAGTATTTGATTGAGAGGTTTGTTGTAATGGAGAATTTGGTATATAGATCTCATATTGTTGTACTTTTTACAGTGATACAGACTGTGTTCAATATTCTTGTTCATCACATTCATCGCATTTTTCGCTATCAACCCATTTCCAGTTGAACAAGCGGTCTTTTGTCATGCAGTGACCGGATCGGATTCTGGACATTGTTACCTTTTCCAGAGTGGATAGTTGGATTCCTTTGCATTGGCGTTCGTTGCATTTTTGATATTCGAGCAACATTGAAAATACTAAAGCAACAATACAAGGAAGAAGAAGCATGTGAAACAGTCCGCACAGAACATTTTTTACGTAGTGAGTGGATGATGAAACTGGAAGTTACATTCATTTTTCATCGGTCTATGAGGAATCCTAGCTCGCAGCCAGGGGTTTACTGAAGCAGAAATGTGTTAAAGCATATATTTATAGATTCCCTTTTGTGCGATTGTTCATACTGCGTAAATCGGACGAGAGGATGACATCATTAAGGCACTGTGATTGCGATAGTGGTTAGCTCGTGGAAGCATAGGTCTATTCAAACCAATTTTTCAATGGAAAAATGAAAAACTGAAACGACGTTGTCGTTCAACAATTATTTTTGGAAAGCATCAAAGAAAAATATTCGGAATAAGAGAGAAATAATACTGACTCAACAAGGTTCCTAAACACACAGATGCAATGGGAATTGAGGGAGCCACGTGGTCGATTTAAAATCTGTACGCGACCCACTGTCTTCAGGCCTTAAACGAAAACTAATGAAGCAATCTTGAATTTCTTACTTAAATTTGAAGTTTCAAAAGTGCTGAAGATGCTGTAAAAGTTTGAGCTGAAACAGTCGAATAGTTTTCAAGATATTATAGCAGCAGATTTCAAAAGTCGTGTTTTCATAGAAATGCGTTCAAATTTGAGTTGGCTGATTCATTCATTGTGTAATTGTGAAAAAGTAGAAAAAAAAACAATACACTAACTGACCCTAGGGAGGTAAATTTATGAAGCAGTTCCAAGGATGGTGTTAGGTATTTTTGTAAAACAAATTTTTAATTCACTCTCTTTTAAATTCATATATTTACTAACGTTTTTAGTTTTCCCTTCTGTTTCAGGTAACTATTTCGAAGGCGATTACTGAATCTCTCCTACTGCATTTTAAACAATTTAGAATAAATTATCTTTGATTCTCTATCTTTTTGCTCCCTTATATAAATTGTGAATTTCCTTTCATCAATTCACACGCTCTGTAACCGATAATCGATAATCGATATTTCGAAGTAGTTTTATCAATCACTTTATTACTTGCACTACTGACAGTATGCTTTTCTTGTTTTCTGACTTATGCTATACTTGTATTTTGTCTTCCTCTCATTTAGGGCTATTGTATCAATAGTCATCTCATTAGTACAGTCGCCGATTACTCGACTTTCAATCAACGAATTGTGATAAAATTTGATACAATATCTCTGCTTTGACTCTAAGAATCAATACCGTAGAAAAAATAGTTCGAAATCTGTGCAAAGACAATGCTCACTGATGACTGTTTTTGAACGATGCGTCTACATCTGGAAGGTCACGACTAGCTATCTGGGGCATAGGATAAACTTCATTGAACACGAAAACTAAACTAATTGCAGCGATTGGGCAAAAATAGGCTCAATATTTGCTCATACTAAAAACCGAAAACAAATTAAACTGAACTACGAGCGGTAGTTAAGAAATAAACTAGAAAAAAATACGAAGGCAAAAGTTCACCAAGAACACAACCCCGGTGGCTGTATGGCAAAAGTAGCTTCCGCTGTTCGACGAAACCGCACAAGACAATGGTGAAACCGGAAAGGAAGCCGCACTACAATATTGTAAAAAGATTAAGGAAAACTTTTGCGGAAAACACAACGGATTCGATGTGTTCCACGTTTATCTCCTACTTTTCGCACCGACTGGCACCGGAAGAGATGCAAAATGTATGAAAACATCTCGGTAAGGATTGATGCATTTGGCGTAAAGTGCTGCCTGTAGGGTTGTACCCATGGTGAAAATATGTTCCAACTGCTTCAGCCAATCCAGCTAGACGAAGACGAAACCAAGTTGAAAGTTTTTTAATTGAAATTTGTAAAACCTTGCACCCGGGGCTCCAAGGGTGTTCGATTTGTTCCGCAAGACATTGCCGAAATTGCATCACCACATTATCATGTGGCGGATCTTACGCGAAGTCCTAGAAAACGTTTCAGGTCATAAAAATAACTCAGTTCTCTATTTTCACTTCCACCGATGAATCGTTCATAATCCGCTCCAGACAAAAAGAGGAAATTGCAGCGGAAATGTGTTGCCAGAAGGATAATGACGTAGAAATAGATGGATTCGATATGCAGCAGAAACTCGGTGCGAAGTAAAAGTTTAACGAATCACCTTTTTTTCTGTTTGCTGGAAAAGATTCCGTTTATAGACGCTATTGAGCATAATTCAGGTACTGGGACGATCGCCAACGGCATTTGCTTGTTTGAAAAAGTAACTCATCGGAGCGGAATTTTATTTGTGGAAATTAAATTGGTGCTGCTGGACTTTCTGCTGTCATGTCAACGGATTTATATGGAACTTTTTAACGATAATATTTTCATTCGCAATCACTCCAAAATTTTCGATGAAATTGCTTTCTAGCTATAGGATTGTGGAAAGCAACTGCACACTATAAAACGGCCATAAAACATGATACATATACTTTGTATATTGAGTCCATCACTCTGCTCTACGAAAAGATCCTCAGTACAGACGGAAAATGTTTTATCGACTAACGAAGATACTTTTTGTAGACTTTTATCTGTGTATCAAGCTCGAGGAAGTAAACTTTATTTATTTATACACAATCAACAGAAAATGAGTAGTCATTAGGGCTACTTGAGTAATTATTTCTGAGCAGAGCAATTTCAGAAATTATTAGCAGAAAAGCAGCTGGAACAGGAAAGTTTGTTTGGACGTCATCTAACACAATCTACAAATCCTATTTACCCTGTAGTTCAAAAACCGGAAGTAGTATTCACAACAAATTCAAGAATTCCGTATGAAACTGTAAGACTCTTCTTTTGAATCCATAAATTTGTGGAAATAACTTTGGCCATCTTGAAGAAAAGTGAGAGATCCCTGCTGCAGTTTTTGGCCACTATTTCCAATCAGGGCTTGCAAATTGAAGCAACGAATATTAACAAAAGGGTTTCACCATCTGTGCTATTCACACACATTCGTATGTCAGGTAGAATTCACAACGCAACCCAAGCAAGGAGAGCTGCTTCGTTCGTTCATTAGCTCAGGAATATGCCCGCTTCATGAGGTTAGCATTTGATGAATGGTTCTCATATTGTAGATGCCTATGAGGAAACTAGTATTATAACTTTTAGTTCCGATGAATATTAAGGATCAAGAGTAAACCAAGTTAACAGATCGGCTGAAAAGTTCGTATCGTTTCTATGAGAGGGCGCCACTAGAATTAAATCCATACCATTTTCAGTTAGTACCAACCTTCAAAAGATACGTGTATAAATTTGACAGCTGTCTGATTATTAGTTTGTGAAATATTGCATTTTGAGTGAAGCTACTTTTGTTATTGTGAAAAAAATGGAAAAAAAGGAATTTCGTGTGTTGATGAAACACTACTTTTTGATGAAAAAAAGTGCCGCCGATACCAAAAAATGGTTTGATGAGTGTTATCCAGACTCTGCACCGGCCGAAGCAACAATTCGTAAGTAGTTTGCAAAATTTCGTACTGGTCATATGAGCACCGAAGACGATGAACGCAGTGGACGTCCAAAAGAGGCTGTTACCGGTGAAAACGTGAAAAAAAATCCACAAAATGATTTTCAATGACCGAAAAGTGAAGTTGATCGAGATAGCTGACACCCTAAACATATCAAAGGAACGTGTTGGGCATATTATTCACGAATATTTGAATATGAGAAAGCTTTGTGCAAAATGGGTGCCGCGTGAGCTCACTATCGATCAAAAACAACAACGAATTGATGATTCTGAGCAGTGTTTGGAGCTGTTATATCGAAATAAAACCGATTTTTTTCGTCGATATATAACAATGGACGAAACATGGCTCCATCACTTCACTCCGGAGTCCAATCGACAGTCAGCTGAGTGGACTGCACGCGATGAACCGAACCCAAAGCGTGGAAAGACTCAACAATCGGCCGGTAAGGTTATGGCGTCTTTTTTTTTTGGGATTCGCATGGTATAATTTTCATCGACTACCTTGAAAAGGGAAAAACCATCAACAGTGACTATTATATAGCGTTATTAGAGCGTTTGAAGGACGAAATTTAAATAAACGGCCTCATTTGAAGAAGAAAAAAGTTTTGTTTCATCAAGACAATGCACCGTGTCACAAGTCGATGAAAACCATGCTGAAATTGAACGAATTGGGCTTCGAATTGCTCCCTCATCCACCGTATTCTCCAGATTTGGCCCCCAGTGACTTTTTCCTGTTCTCAGACCTCATGAGAATGCTCGCTGGTAAAAAATTTAGAAGCAATGAAAAGGTAATCGCTAAAACTGAGGCCTATTTGAGGCAAAGGACAAATCGTACTACAAAAATGGTATCGAAAAGTTGGAAGATCGCTATAATCGCTGTATCGCCTCTGATGGCAATTATGTTGAATAATAAAAACGAATTTTGGCAAAAAAATGTGTGTTTCTATTAAACGATACTAACTTTTCAGCCGAACTGTTAACTCGTGTTGGTAATTTGTGTATTACGTACATTTTATTTGGTACGTATGCCATAGATCTGTGTATTCATATATGCAGTGCACCTAGTTTATCAAAGTGGATTGCACGATTGAGATTCAAACAATCTTTTTTCACAATAATTTATTCTCAAATGAATGTTAAGCCTGACATCTTGAATGAAATATTAGTTTTGATCAATTTTTCACCAACGTCTGCTTACATTGCTTACATTTTTTGAATGTTGATTTTAATTCTTCAATAAAAAAGTTAGCAACACTGCTTCAATGCATTTGTATTAGATTGCGCTACACAAAATAAACAAAACTAGATATTTTCTGTTACAAAAGCAGTTTTCCGGAAAAATAAATAGTTCTACGACAACATTCCATATCCATCGCCTTTCGCGTGTTAAATTGAAGGTTTCTTTTTTGCGGGATTACTTCTAGAAGTTACGTAAATCTTTATATCGCAATAATTTCTGCAAGAGGAAATCCATATAGGAATGTGTTAGTTGCTAATCAAATGTGTCAGTGGAAGTAAGCTAAAACTGAAATATTTTTCCTCGAGCAGTTCTAAGGAAAACGGAAGAGTTTTAGACTAAGATTTTCGCTTTTCTTGAATTGCAAATTAAAGTAGTATGAACCAATTGGTTTATTTTTCAACCATATGAAAAATGTATTGAGTAAAATCAGGAAAAGAAGCGCCGAAATTTGTTTTTACGCACACATTGTTGACATTACTCATACGCTTGCAAAGAGTCTTGCTCCTTAATTTAAAGAACATTGATTTTAGTGTTTCTAGGATATATACACAGTGTAAACTGCCAAGAAACAAATAGATCGTTTTGAAAATGGGCTCAAATGCAAAATTTCTGCTATAAAATGTTTAAAGTATGTTTGAAATGTGATCAAATTTGGTCTTGGAATGCGAATATTATGTTAAAAATGATGTCTGTAAACCTGCACTTTAAAAATAAACCGTAAACATTACCTATATGGCTTTGCTTCGCGTCTTCTAGCAAGTCGCGAAGTAAGGTTTTCTTTCTCGTACAATACTAACGAGAGCGAACCCTTCATTTCATTACATTGTCATGGATTGCTTAGTTCATGTATTAACTGAGAGCACAGACAATTTACTTGGCAAGGGGAATTGGTCTGCTCAGTAGCATATAATCTCACGCATCCAGTTTCTCTCTAATATAGGTCTCTCATTCAGCTATGTCAAGCAAAGTGTTCACAGCAGATGTTTTTTTGTTGCTTCGTTCGTTTGAGGATTCACAATACAAGCCCTGTTTCCAATAATTCGGAAATCGGATTCCGAGGACCAGCAGGAATAGCAGAGGTGCGTTTGTATGGCAAGCTTCAAATTGGAACAGTTTTAAACCTGATTATAACACATGGATCAATAAGTCCCGAGACTAACAATGGAAACAACATTTTTTTTGCAAAATTTTTTTTTATTCATCAACATAATCACCTTTTAGGGTGATACAATGGTTCCAACGGGGCTAAATCTGGCGAGTATGGGGGGTGGGGAAGCAGATCAAAGCCCAATTCGTTCAATTTCGCCATTGTTTTCATCGACTTGTGGCAGGGTGCATTGTCTTGATGAAAAAGGATTTTTTTCTCTGCATGTGCGGTCGTTTTTTTGCGATTTCCTCCTTCAAACGCACCAGTAAGTCAAATTAATAATCACTGTTGATCGATTTACCTTTTTCGAGGTAGTCAATGAAAATCACGCCATGCGTATCCCAAAAAACTGACACCATGACTTTGCCAGCTGACTGCTGTTTTAGGACGCTTCGGACGGCTTTCGCCAGCTGTGAGCCACTCAGATGACTGCCGCTTCGAGTCTGGAGTGAAGTGATGTATCCATGTTTCGTCCACGGTCACGTAACGACGCAAGAAATCTTTTTTGTTGCGAGTAAATAGCGATAAACTGCTTTCTGAATCATTGACTTGTTGCTGTTTTTGTTCCATCGAAAGCAATCGCGGCACCCACTTGGAAAAAACCTTTTTCATGCTCAATTTTTCATTAAGGATAGTAAATACACTTCCATCTGATATCTGTGTCATCTCAGCAATGTCACGGAGCTTCACTTTACGATTTTTCATTATATTTTTTGTCACTTCACTCACATTTTCCGGTGTAACGGCTTCCACAGGTCTACCCGAGCGTTCCGCGTCATTTGTGTCGGTACGACCACGTTTAAACTCGGCGAACCACCGACAAATCGTTGCTTTTGATGGACAAGAGTCCGGATAACATTTTTCAATCCATTGTTTCACTTGCACGGTGTTTTTACTCATTAAAAAACAATATTTTATCAAAACACGAAACTCGGTTTTTTCCATGTTTTAAACAAACTACAAAACGACTTTACTCCAACCTCTATAACTCAGCTGTTTCTGATCGGATCGACTTAAAATTTTGACCCGTTTCAAGCAAAGGTTAGTACTCTAGAAAGACGTGGTTACTGGTTTACTACGAGCGCCATCTCTTCTTTAGTCTCGGGACTTATTGATCCATGTGTTATAGAGTTTTTCCCACTTTAGGTTCGTCAATTAAGGTGGCGGTATGAAATTTTTATCCGGAAGTCGGATCCAGATGGAATTCAGGATTTTTATATGGGACCATAAGGCCTTCTACTTGAACCTAAGTTCGCAAACATCGGTCAAACAATCTCTGAGAAAATAGACTGAGCTCCATTTTAGCGAATTTGAACAGTTTTGCAATGACTGAGGAAACATATATTGGAGAAGCCAAATGAATGAAAAACTTAACAGGAAAGATGGTTTTAGAGACAAGATCCGAACCACTATTTGAACAGGCCGTCAATTTTACAGGTCGTCTTCTAAGAATGATTATCGGTTGGAATAGTCTCAAGCCCATTTAAGGGCTTTTAACGCTTTAAATGACGATATACATTTTTTACACTAGGAACTCTGTTATTTCGGAACTGAGAGTCGGGTGACTTTGAAATTCTGAAATTTTCTACGGCATCTTAAAATGTTTTATTTGATTCTAATGTTGAGATAATCGGTCTAGCCATCTCCGAGAGAAGTAAGTATACAAAAATGTTATATACACACACATTCACACATACATTTTACGTACTAAACGAACTGATTCGAATGGTACATGATACCTGGTGCAAAGATCAATTCTTTGACATGGTTTTATTCTTTTGGTAGCATGTATCGTGAAATAGCTAAGATTTTTCTTAACCGCAGCACCGTGTTTTACCGAAATCATACACCAGTAGCAGACATTCCTAGCTTCTGGTTTATTCAATGCGATTGAAAACTCCTGGTCATGTGTTTACGGTGCTGATTTACTCGACTGTGATTTCGAGCCCAAGCTTTTCGTTTTCTTTATAGCGTCTATGAAATTAAAGGGTATGCATCGTTCGTAAAGGCGTGTTTTCTTCTTCCGTACCAGCACGTAACGGTGCGTACCGATTTTGTACTGTCATTTTATTTCACGGTTACAAAGTTTTGACTCTCGGATCCGGATGAAGGTCTATAGTATTTTTGTGAAAATCGATTCAATCATCGCTGAGAAATGAAAGTGAGTTCTACTTTTGGAATTCCACTACTATTATTCACTACTTTCGGTGCTTCCAGTACAGGAAATAGGAAATCTGTAGTTCAAAATTATGTTTATATACCTAAAACCAAATAAGTTCTGTAAACTTGAAAAATTCATCAGTCAGTTTTATGAAATTTGTACCTGTTTTAAATATTTTTTTTAAATACTCTTGAAATTGAAAATTTTCCTCTTATTGCGATTTAGCTCCGGAGTCGGAAGTCGGATCTGGATTAAATGTTCTAGAATTTTTTAAAGAATATTCAGATCTTCCATTTGAATCTTAGTGAAAATCGGTTAAGTGGATTTCGATAAATTTTAACGCGCATTTTTCCCTAATTTCCACAAATAACTCTGTAAATTCGGAGCCGGAAGTAGGATCCGAATGAAATTCAATAACTGGTTATGAGACCTTTCAATCTAAGTTAGTGAAAATAGGTTCAGTCATCTCTGGGAAAAGTGAGTTTTTATTACGTACATACTCACAGAGATACACACACATACACACAGACATTTGCTCCGTTCGTCGATCTGAATCGAATGGTGTATGACTTGGTTAAAAAGTCGGTTTTCACAGTGATTGCATAGCCTTTCTTTACGAGAAAGGCAAAGAGGGGAATGCATTTTAATCTTTGTAACACTAAAGCTCAAGCAAAAATTATTCTAAACCAGTAAGGCAGTAAATTGTTTAGAAAGTTCGTATACATTTTATTTCAAATTTGTTTTAAACCAACATTAGAAGTAGATTTACCTAATTCAGCTCACAGGTAGGAAAAGATTGTGAAAAATAGTCATTTAAAATAGAATTTGATTCTACAGAAAAAATACTCATCAGGATTTTCTTTCTAGAAGTACTTTAAATTGAAAGAGCTCAGGAAAAAGTTTCGGATTTTCGTTCAAGTGGCAGCAAATAAAAATTTCGTGCAAGTGGCAGCAAATTTATTTATTTACTTTTTTCTTTTTGACGACTTAAGTCAATATTTCTTTTTTTTTTTTTTCTCTTTATACGATATTCGCCTAACCAGAGACATTTTTGTAGAAACAGAAAATGAAAATTATAGAATGATAGTACTCAAGAGAGAGCAAGGATGTGAATATATAGAACGGAAAATGAGAGAAGTGACAGAGGGTCATTTAGGCAAGCAGAAATCTTTTAGTAACTTAACTTTTACCTTCTACCAGAGGAGTCGGGCTTAGGCATCTGAACAATGCGAATCGCCCAAGTCTTTGGTATGTCGGAAAGTAGTGATAAAGGTCTTTTACCATTTACTATCCGAACCGGCAAAAGAAAAGTTACTAGAAGTTGTCACTTTTTTACTTGCGACGGCCTTATCACACACAATGAGTTCTTCACTGCATGGATGTTTTTTATTTATCTCTATACGGCTAGTTGAACATCGGAATGGAAGGTTTGTTTGAACTATTGCTTATGTGCCCAGAGTCACAGCGTGTTGGCTGTTTAGTCCAGGTTGTAAGCGGCGTTCAGCAGCGCTCCACTCATCGCTACCTGATGGAAACCCATCAATTAACTTTTTTACTTTTTTCTTTTTGACGACTTAAGTCAATATTTCTTTTTTTTTTCTCTTTATGCGATATTCGCCTAACCAGAGACATTTTTGTAGAAACAGAAAATGAAAATTATAGAATGATAGTACTCAAGAGAGAGCAAGGATGTGAATATATAGAACGGAAAATGAGAGACGTGACAGAGGGTCATTTAGGCAAGCAGAAATCTTTTAGTAACGATGTTCAACTAGCCGTATAGAGATAAAGAAAAAACATCCATGCAGTGAAGAACTCATTGTGTGTGATAAGGCCGTCGCAAGTAAAAAAGTGACAACTTCTAGTAACTTTTCTTTTGCCGGTTCGGATAGTAAATGGTAAAAGACCTTTATCACTACTTTCCGACATACCAGAGACTTGGGCGATTCGCATTGTTCAGATGCCTAAGCCCGACTCCTCTGGTAGAAGGTAAAAGTTAAGTTACTAAAAGATTTCTGCTTGCCTAAATGACCCTCTGTCACGTCTCTCATTTTCCGTTCTATATATTCACATCCTTGCTCTCTCTTGAGTACTATCATTCTATAATTTTCATTTTCTGTTTCTACAAAAATGTCTCTGGTTAGGCGTTTATTTATTTATTTTGGAGCAGGGAAAAGCCCGATGGAGATGAAATTTTTTCAATCTCTCTCTCTAGCAGGCATAAACTTCCTCATTTTTTGTATCAACAGATTACAATGATCCAACAGATACATTTGGACGTAACACTACAAATTAAAACTAAATCTATAACCTATAACTACAGGGCAGTAATGGCGCTCATGCTTAAAAGGCGAGAGAGAAGAAAAAAGAGGGTAGGTAAGGGGCTGTCCATAAAAGACGTCACGCTTTTTTTGACGATTTTTGACTCCCCATACCCCCTTTGTCACAAATTGTCACAGAAGCAAAGACCCCCCACCCCCCCTATGTCACATGTCACGAATTCAAAATAAATAAAATTCATCTCAATACATTCTCAATGTGTATGACAAACCTTACAAATATGAGGGAAAAATCGATTTATTACATGCTGTGATTAGATTAAAAAACATCCCTAAAACTACAAAATCATCGAAATTATTTTATTAATATCAATTATATAAATTAACAAAAGTATTTGGTTGGAATTGATAAAACATTTAAATCATCTGTTTTATTTCTCCTAGGGGTACAGAGATATATTATTGTTTTAGGTAAAGAATAATATTTCCTTAATGTAGCATACAGGGCTGAGAAAATAAAGACCAAAACCTCATCAAAACGAGATCACTGCCGAAGAATCATTTCATGATCAGTTGATCAGTGAATTTTAAATCACATCGATCAATATCGGTACTGATTTTCCGTCACACAATGGGTAGTGATTTTGAGCTAAAATGATTCTTGATTTATGTAAGTTCAATCATTGGATGATCCGATAAGCTTTGATGTTGGTGGAGGAAAATCACATATGATCAAGATAAGACATAACATGATCTACGTCTGAAATCGTTGATCTCCCGCCCTTTTTCAAATGGAGTACAATTGAATGAACTGCATCAGAATCAGATAAGAGAAATTCTTATGATATACTATTATCAATGCTAGAAAATCAAATTACTGAAAAAATTGACAGTGCATAACTTACTTAAGTTAAACCGTTTGAAGGCTATTCATTAATTTCGCTAATTTACTCGCTCCTCCGTGCACTTTTGCTGTTCACAACAGAAATGATTTCTTGCATCATTCATTTCCGAATTTACAAGAAGATGCTTTTACATCAACAAATACACGTTTTCCTATAGAATGTAAACGTTTATTGTGAAATTTTTTTCAGGAAATAGGGCAAAGCAGTAATATAATTAGGTATTTCAAAAATGCGCTCATTGAAAATATTGGACGTCACATTCCAAAAACCTCCCCCCCTTCCCCCTGTCACAAAAGGTCACGTTTTATGAAACACCCCCCTCCCCCTTGCGGCGTGACGTCTTATGTGGACAGCCTCTAAATGTTGTATAAGAGTTAGTGAGGGGGTGGGATGGTAAACGAGAGTGGGCTAACGACGGTGTTAAAATCGGCATGTAGATTAGTGACCAAAAAGACAGAGAAAACGACGGGGTTAGAAACAGTATGAAATCTGGTTATCTTATATTATTGTATTAGTATTAGTATGAGTATCGAAACTGTTTCAATACATAGGTTGTGTTAGTTGTTAGCCAAATTAAAGCATTTATTTTAATTCGAAGGTCAAGGAAAAGTTACCTGTAGAATCCTGAGGAAATAAAAACCCTTATTATCATTATTATATTCGGTTAATTTCACGCCAGCTTTAACCTGGTTGGACGCTGGGGCCAGATACCATTATGATAAAGGCATCACTAGTAGCATTAAATCAAGTTTTGCCTGTCTCACGCACGAAGGAACTTTGAATAGCGAAAATAGCAAAGGGCCAACTGTCATATACCATTAAACTCAAAATTTATCGAGTTGTGTTACTAACTTTTCTTAGCGATAGTTGAAGTGATGTTGGTGTTGAAGTTTGTCCCGATCCGATTTCAGGTTAAATATTTTAAACGTCATTCAAAGCCTTCAAGTTGAAGAAAAGTATGTTGCAGAATATCACAATAGCTTTAGTAAAAATTTCAGCAGCTCAGAATTTTTTTTAATAAAAATTTTTATTCAGGCCTTTTCGCGTACAAGCTTTATGTGGCCGATTGGCTTACATTTTGTTTTTTTTTTCGCTATTGGATCTCGTTGTCACCCTTTTTCTAGGGGGAGAGGAGCTTCCATTTCCATCTAACAAGGATCTAGAGTCACTTTGTCCGTGGCTTATCTCATCAACCATTGCTTCATCGTCGGTGTTGTGTGTGATTTCCGTTTTCTTTTCGTTTTCCTTGTTGATCGTAGTCTTGGTCTCGTTAAGAGTTGCTGTAGATGCGCCTTGTTGCACATTGGTTGCATTTCCTGGTTGATTGGAGGGTAAGTTGTTAACTGCAGCTGGTGTTCTTTGTTCTATAGGGAGTACTGATGGTTTCGTTGAAGGGGATGCTTCATTGTTGTTGGTGGCTGTCACAGGTGTACTGGGGTTGCTTGAGGTTGGTGTGAAGGAAGCACCGTTGTCCTTCGGTGTAGTTGTCTCCTTGTCCAGTTTATCACATGGCTTACCGTAGTGAGTATCTTTTTGGCAATGTTGACATGTGGCCATCTGATTGTCATAGGTAACAAGTGATTTGCACGGGATTCCTGTATACTGACCGAAAGTCAAGCGCATGCGTAACAAACGTACGCCATTTAGAATACCGGGGAAAAAGTTCTTCCACTTTTCTTTTTCGATAGAGAGAATCTCTCCGTATTGGGACATAGTTTTGCGAATATAAGGATCGATGACGCTTGAGGCAAGATCATGTACACGCACTTCTATAGCACTATCTTCCATATATACTGGAATGTTGTCCTTGTTGCCGTTGTTTAGAGAACGGTTTGCATCGATATTCTGAAACTATTTCACTTCAACTTCTTTTCTTCAACCATGTTTTATTTACAGAAACAAGGGCTACAGCCGGGTAAGCAAAGAAAATTTTTATTGTTATACAACATTTGAAAGAGCTTGGAGTGGAGTAAACATATAAAAATCGGTTGTTCAACTTATCACTGTTAAGTTTCACAATACTACCGAAAAAATCGCTGTAGAACAACTTTAAGGTGACCGTGGACGGAAGCTAAGGAATATAAATGTAAAAGTATTGGTGACACAATACTTTTTCATATAGTAATAGTATTTGTGAGTAGAGAGGAATGAAATAATAATATTTGTGTGCTAAAAGGAATAAAATTGCCAGAACATAATGTAAACATTGAAACTATTCAAATCACCTAGCAGAACAGAGTGGACTTATCTCATCTTCATGCTTATTCTGGAGTTAACAAACTGCAATCATGCGACCAAAAGAATATAATTATTGTGCTAAAGAAGATAGTTTATTGTTTGCCTTCGCTTGGTTCTTGGCATTTTACTTACATTACAAAGTAAAAAGAAAGCTGTTACATTGATGAATTAAGTATAGTAACACGAAATCAGAACAAACTCTGTTGCAATGGCTTTTTATATTAATTTCAATTTTTCAATATGATGCTCCCATATTCAAAAAATACAAATTAACAAATTCTACATTTTCCATTTTGTCGGCAACATCATCGTTTTCGGATAGGAAAGCAACCTCACCCAGTGGACAGTCAAGTGGCACTTGACGAGAGGGCTTGATGACAAATCGGCTATTTGCTCTGGAAAGATTTATCATGCAAATTTGAAGATATAATTTCCTATATTGACGAAAATATTTTATAACTCTACCTATTGATACCAAATTATTGAATCCAGTACAGTTTCTAAATTCCGTGGTATTGTTTTGAACCGGCACTTCTGGCAGTTCTTACACTGTTTGAAGTGATGAGTCCCGCACATACTCATTACCCAAAATACACTCTTTCAACGTATTCCATCTATTTTTCCATTTATTTTTCCATTGATTTTCGCGAACGAGCGCTGCTTTCCTCTTCTTAGATGGACGAGGCATTTTGAAAAGAATGCAATACTTGAACTGTTTGTTTATTTTTTGCATTCCATAGCGACGGTAAATAAGACAACAGGGTTGCGGATAACTTGGAGGGGAAGCAATGCTTGAAATGGAAATAAGAGAAATGTCGTTTTCAAAAAAAAATGAAATTTCAGATGGTGACGTACGAAAGTAGTTTTGATCCGTAATTTTAACTATATCAATATGCGTCTAATTGTAAATAACGACATTTTTAGTGCGTTGCAAGGTTTTTTTTCTCTAATTATGTATGGAATCACTGCCAATATAAAAGGGTGGTATTACCAATACTAAAGCAGGTCGGCAAACTTTTTATCGTGGACTTTTGGAAAATTTTCAAAACCAGAACTGTGAGTTATTTAAAAGTTTTCTAATAGAATGTTTAGATCAGAGGATAAGTTTACCGGTGAAGAACAACTCAAAAGTGTTTCATAACGCTTACTTATGTCACAGAGCTATATACAGCAGTTGAAATCTTGAGGTGAGTGAAAAATAAT
Source organism: Malaya genurostris (assembly GCF_030247185.1). Taxonomy (NCBI): domain Eukaryota; kingdom Metazoa; phylum Arthropoda; class Insecta; order Diptera; family Culicidae; genus Malaya; species Malaya genurostris. The sequence goes on along the minus strand of NC_080571.1, from coordinate 114,244,114 downwards.
AACATTCTAAGAAGAAACCTTCTAATGAAGGTCCGAAAAAGTTTTGCACAAATCATTCTTCAGAGTTGATAGTTTATCATAAACATATATCAATACGATGAGTGATTATGTTACCAAATTGCAGTAGCAATTCTTCGCAACATATTTACCTCTACGCGTAGAAAAAATGTGTTTCACTGTTTGTTTACGTCTAGAGGAGGGCAAAATAGCGGAAGGTGGAGTGGGAGGGTAGGTGGTTTCTTGGTTGCCATTTTTGGCTCGCTTCCATGGTCACCTTAAGTATGTCTATAAAAATTGTCACTAGCAGTTATAGAAGTTCTGCCAAAATGTGCAACTTATCAGAAATTTTCTAAACGGCTTTCATAATTGTATATATGTCGAAATTGCAATGAATCTCTTGTGGAAGAAAACTAGCGAAATTATGATCTTCGCAAGGCAATTAATGGAAAACCGAATTGATAACTTTGCTGTAAGAAATATTTTTCTGTTGATTCCATAGCAGAGTTTTCACTACCTCATGAATGTTTAGGTCAGTGTGTGCAGTTATCTTCAGTTTTAGAACAACAATGATATAAAATTCAAAACTTGCAAAAAAGTTTGCAAGATTGTAAATGCACGCTATAAAACAAAAATCAATCAGATAATTTGACTTCAGTTTTCATCTCGCGAAAAAAATGAGCAGACCGGACATCACTTTTTAAAGATATTCAACGGAAAGTTAAGTTCATCATAGTTACCCTCATAGTTAAATATTTCCGCTTGAGCAACTCCAGCATTGGGGGTTACCAAAATAATACCTACAGTGCGTATCACAAAAGTCGGGCCCACTAAGATGAATGACTGATAAAACAACAAAACGTAAAGCATATTAATATGTTGATGTTTCGTGTTATTTGGATAATATAAGTCATTACGTTACGTGAACAATTTTCTATTCAACTCACTGTTACCATCGATGCCATATTGGAAAATATATAAGAAAAATCCATTTCGAGATTTGTCAGGTTCAATAATACATTAGTGTGATCAGAATCGTCTGATAATTTCAAGAATGCTTGAATACTTGTAAATAAAAAACCGCATAAAAAGAGACTGAAGTGAATAATTCAAAACATCTTCTATTCAGATTACTTGACACTGTATTGAGCAATGCAATGTTTTAAAAGTTATTTATGAAACATAAAGAGTTGGGTATTATATCGATAGATACACGTTTTCGATTCCAGTTGACATACTATATGTAGAGTCTGAAGTATTCCTTTGAACAGATGATATTTTTTAAAGGTAAAAACGGGAAGAAACAGGTAGTAACAAACGGGTAGGACGGTAGTTTGATTGTCAGCGGAGGGTAACAAACTGAAGAAGTGGGAGATTAAGAGATTAAGTATTTTCTAAATCTTTTTGTATCTTATGTGTCGGTAATAACTTGAATAGCCAGGAGGGCTTATTTTCTTGGTCACGATTTAATAAATAAATGGAGTTATTTTTGAAGATTTCTAAACTTTCGGCTGTCTCTAAGTTCCATGGGTTGGAAATTTGTCTTATGATTCTTATGTCGTTGGTAGTGTGTTCATGATCTTCAGAAAAGGCATGTTCAGCTACTTTTGGCTTGAAATGATGTGGTAGTCCTTTCTCTAATTCTTTAGATGCTCTCGCTATTTCAGCGACGTGCTCTTTGAAACGGATTTCTAGAGTTCTCTTTGTTTGTCCAATATATATTTTATCACAATGAGAACACGAGATTTTGTATACCCCAGATTTTTTCAAATTATCCGTAGGATCTTTTGTAGAACCTAGTAAATTTTTCAATTGACAGTTCATGCTGCTGAATACTAAATCTAAACCAAATTTATTTAGTTTTGATTTCAAAGGATGTGCAATGCTTGTATTGAAGGCCACCGATATTCTTTTTAAATTTTCCGATGGGTGAGGCAGAGTTGTAAGTGATTGTTTTTTCAACAATCAACAATGGAATTCTTTTACTTTTACTTACTGTTCGTTACCAGGTTTGTGAACTTTTGGAAGTCCTTTGATTTTGGGTAAAGAAGGGTTAGGAACTTTGCGGTAATTGAAGTTGATATCGAAGTTTGGATTACATTCAAGAAGAGTTTTATCAACTTTTTTAATAATTTCAGGAAGGGGGTCGGTTCTTTGTTTCCTATAAGGACCATTATTAATTTTTTGGGTTATCAAGTTGTCATAATCTTGTTTGTCCATAATAACTACGTTAAACTACCGTCCTACCCGTTTGTTACTACCTGTTTCTTCCCGTTTTTACCCGTTGACAATAAGACATTTCGTATAAAAGGAGCAGCATTACAGCATTCTTTTAAACAAACTTATAAAACCGATACACTGAAGAAGGATTTAAATAACATTCCGAAATACGCGTATCTGTATTGTAACGTTTGTTATGCTTCATTAAAATATAGTGACTTTGTGAAAGTGTAATAACGTGACAGTGAAATAGTGGAATTGAATGGTACATAAATAGTGCAACTATTGAATATATTCCGCAAACAGTTCTAGGTAAAAATAGTATGAATTGTACTTGCTTCTTCATAATGATACATTATGACATCAAAAGTTTGTTAATAATGAATGTTTGCACAGCTATACCATTCAAAAGCTAGACCTCTGAAGCGGCGAATAGAAATAATTGACTAAAAATCATTCAAGACTATCGGTACGCTTCGATTTTGGATGCAAAGTCCCTACATTAACGGTTTGCACGACCGATAAGAATCAAGAGGCAGCGAGAAACAAATGATCTGATGGGTGCTTTAATAATGTTGTTACTCACAACAGCAATTTTTCTCGACAGGACAAAATGTAAGAATTGGATCAGCGGGAGTAGAATGTAATTAATTACATGAACTGGAAGACGGTTTTTCGGTACTCATTGTACCCTCACTAGCTAACTTTTATCAGTAGAGTGGAGAGGGGTAATGTTATGAAGGGAGTAATGTTGTTAATTGATTGTAGGGACTGAATTAATGAAGCAAATTACTTGTCATCGGTACAGTAGGTTCACTACACCAAACAAATATCATGTAGGTAAATGCGAATGTGGTAGTGTATTACTCTTCATAGTTGTTGTGTTGGTGTTAAAACTCGAGTATCCACAGTCTTGGCAGTTATTGTTTTTTGTCTGCTCAAAAGAAACCATTTTCATTGAGATAAATAATATCAGGCGAGTGTTTTTTCAAGTGAAATTTTCCGCTGAATGCAAATCTGATGTATGATGCATGATGTTGATATTTGGGATCGAAATTGAGATTTCGAGGGTCAAGTGACAAAAGTGCTTCGGGGCTATGTTATGAATGTGTTTGAAGGCAATGTTGTAAACTATTAAAGATATTCTTTTTATCAAAATCAACTTAAGACCAGCCACTAAGACTGCAATCAAACGTAGTCAGAGGAGTCACCGCTAAAATGATTATTATTCTGATTATTACATTTGTGACTATTACATATACATTTTGTATGTTTATTATAACCAAAGCATCATTCACAGTCATTTAACTGTGTATAGTGCGATCTAACAGATCGGCTGAAAAGTTCGTATCGTTTCTATGAGAGGGCGCCACTAGAATCAAATCCATACCATTTTCAGTTAGAACCAACCTTCAAAAGATACGTGTATAAATTTGACAGCTGTCTGATTATTAGTTTGTGAGATATTGCATTTTGAGTGAAGCTACTTTTGTTATTGTGAAAAAAATGGAAAAAAAGGAATTTCGTGTGTTGATGAAACACTACTTTTTGATGAAAAAAAGTGCCGCCGATACCAAAAAATGGCTTGATGAGTGTTATCCAGACGAAGCAACAATTCGTAAGTGGTTTGCAAAATTTCGTACTGGTCATGTGAGCACCGAAGACGATGAACGCAATGAACGTCCAAAAGAGGCTGTTACCAATGAAAACGTGAAAAAAATCCACAAAATGATTTTCAATGACCGTAAAGTGAAGTTGATCGAGATAGCTGACACCCTAAAGATATCAAAGGAACGTGTTGGACATATCATTCACGAATATTTGGATATGAGAAAGCTTTGTGCAAAATCGGTGCCGCGTGAGCTCACAATCGATCAAAAACAACAACGAAAAACCATGCTGAAATTGAACGAATTGCTCCCTCATCCACCGTATTCTCCAGATTTAACCCCCAGTGACTTTTTCCTGTTCTCAGACCTCAAGAGAATGCTCGCTGGTAAAATTTTTTAGAAGCAATGAAGAGGTAATCGCTGAAACTGAGGCCTATTTTGAGGCAAAGGACAAATCGTACTACAAAAATGGTATCGAAAAGTTGGAAGATCGCTATAATCGCAGTATCGCCTCTGATGGCAATTATGTTGAATAATAAAAACGAATTTTGGCAAAAAAATGTGTGTTTCTATTAAACGATACGAACTTTTCAGCCGAACTGTTAATCTGATCGTAGTTTAAGTTTGCGAAAATCGGTTCAGTCATCGCAAAGAAAAGTACACATATTTTTATTATTTGTGCATATCACCCTGAAATTCCGGAATCGGAGCTTTGTATGGGACCACAAGACCTCTAATTTGAATATAAGTTTGTGAAAATTGGTTCGGCCATCTCTGAAAAAATTATGTGCCCAAATACTACATAAAATGAAAAGTCACAGAAAAGACGTAAGTAGTTTCGAATCGTGTATATTTTAGTTGAGTACAAGCCTCTAGATGGCTCAATACCAAATTTCATGATAATCTATCCACTAGTGATTGAATAAAAACTGATCGTGTCAGATGAGTTCTAGTTTATATTGAATTATGGAAAAAGACGCACCAGCGCATTCATGCATAAAAGCAACTGTTAAACTAAATGATTTGCGGTACGGATCCTCCGTATTCTCCAGACCTGGCCCTCAGCCGCTATTATCTAATTTCAAACTTGAAAAAGTTTCTTAAGGGAAAGAAATTTTCGTCAGTCGCTGTGTCGTTCTAGTTGAAGATTATGCTCAAGAATAAAAAAAAATTTTCATGGTAAAAAATCGACTTTTTCCTTGTTAGGCCCGGGACATCTCATTCCATGTTGTACCACTGCTACACATATACAGACACGTGCTGATTTCGACGAACTGATCCCAATGGTATATGACACTAAATCTTCTGGGCTTTTCCGTTTTCACAGTGATTGCATAACCTTTCTATATAAGAAAGGCAAATAAAAATGAATAAAATAGCAGAAATGGACACATACACATTCATTTCACTAGAATTTCAGTGATAACCTCGCTGAGCTGCCCACAGCTCTGATGAAAATTCTTTCTTTCTCGTGAAATGCTCGAATTTTCAACATACTAACTCGAACTCAATCGTCGAGAGCTTCACCGGAAATGTCAATCGACTCCATTGCTACTTGACCAATGTTGATTAACGACTGCAGTTTCCTGTTTCGATTTTCGTTGACAAACATTGGTTCGATGGGTTGATCAGATATTTGATTTCGAGCAGGATTGGCAACGCACAGCCATCGCAATATTGCATTGCTGATCAGAAATGCAACATCAGAGTAATTCAAGACAACCGGTGTTTATTGTGACAACAAATAGTTTTTTGAAATGAACTAACGAGTAAAGTTTGTAGAGCTTAATTTTTAACATCAAAGCCTAGTAGAATGCGAAATTTTGAAAACTTTAAAATTAATACAGTTTGGTTTTTGTGCTGTCGTGAAACAATCCCATCGGGCTATCAGTAGTAGTATTTTTTTATTTGACATCTTTGTTTTTGTTGTTTTCTATACAGGGATGTAAAATAGAAAGTGAAAGAAGTAAACTTATAAAAATGTGGTCAGGTTTTGGATTCTTTCAGTTGAGTTAATTTAGTTTCGGACAGTAATACTGGTTGGAATTGTTGCTACGTATGGATTAAAATAGAAACACATTCATTCTTCACTATACTAAATATTACTTGATAACGAGAAGTGTCTTGTTTCATCTTTAATAAATTTAAGATGCTATGCTGGCTTTTGGACTTTCCTTAACAGGAGGCATTCATGTATAGATCTAGCGAGATGTCTTAGTATCAAGTGAGAATTCGTGCCGTGGTCTTAATGAAAGTTCACATAAACACATACATGAAAAGATTTCAGAAAAGTCTAAGATTGTTTCCCATTATTAGGATGAAGGCTATAACCGGATAAGCATGTGAAATGTACCCCCCCAGAGATTGCATATTGTTATAGCACATTTGAAAGATCTTGGGCTGGAGACAATTTGTCCAAAATTTCAACATTTCTTTGGATAATTAATAACTATTTGTTTCAACCTTCAAACTCGAACTCGTTTATTTCATTAATTGTCTTAGCTTATATAGACGGAGACTAATTGCCTTTCTCTTAACCTTATGCCGTTTTCGTTTATTGATCAGAGCAGTTCGAGAGTTGCCCAAACAATTTTTGAGATGTTTGTTTTAGCAATCTGGAATCGCTCTAGGTCGGACTCTAATCGTGTAGTTTCGCTCTGAAAATTTTCTCGGGTTGCATCACAACATTCATGCGAGCTTGTTTATTTTTTTTTATTTTTTTATGAGTTTTTGTTTAGGGTGTGTACCACGTGTTCGTTTTACTCGGAGTCATAGTCACCCGCGTGTAAGTTCAAAAACGAAAACGGTATTATTTTACATGTATTCGTTAGTATTCTAATGGGAGAGATTAAGACGTCTCGTTTCTTTCCTAGTTACTTAGGTTCCCAACCAATGACGGTTCGGCCATTATGGATTAAACGTGCGCTTATCGGTGTAGGGATTAAAACGCGAGTATGTGTATGAGAGGGAAGAGATTGTTTGGAATATGCTAATGAGAGTCGAGTGAAAGGTCAGAGAGTAAGTTCCTAGTTGATCACTGTTCTGTGTCGTGAGTGTATTTCTAACTTTAACACATACCTAAAAGTTTTGAAACATTATTTTTTACACTTCCAATTTTGGTATCATTCTAGATGTTTTAGTATTAAATATATAATTTTTGAACGCATTAAGGGCTGAGGACAGTACGGTAAAGACGTAGATTCATTTCTATTTTCCCGTTTCAAATTAAATTTTCTTGGAAACGGTGATGAAAAACGAAAAACCAACCTGACAATGACTTCGAATTCGAATTTACCGGAAATTTCCAGAATGCTTCATTGAAGAGTGCAACGCTTGGAATGACATACCTTTACTTGTTCATCGGATATCTCGACTTGGAGTGTTGCTTATATTTTGACTCGGAGTGTTGCTTATATTTTGAATCTATCGTGACAAAATTTAGATAATTTAGTTTAGATACGATCAGGGCCAGTAAAAGAGGTGGGTACGGTGGGTAGTACTACTTGTTCGAACTATTGCTTATGCCCCCAGAGTCACAGCGTGGTGGCTGTTTAGCCTAGGTTGTAAGCGGTATTCAGTAGCGCTGCACTCACAATTACCTGATGGAAACCCATCATGCTATTTTAACTTTTTCACTATTAGATATAGTGAAGAATTAATTGTGTACGAGAATGCAGCAGCAAGTAGAAAGTAACAACTTCTGATAACTATTCTTTTGTCGGTTCGGATAGTAAGTGGTAAAAGACCTTTATCGGTACTTTCCGGCATACCACAGACTCGAGTGATTTGCATTGATGAGATGCTTAAGTTCAACTCCTCTTGCGAAAGTTAAGTTAGTAAAAGATTTCATCTTGCTAAAATCAACCTTGTCACATCTCGCCTTTCCATTCTTTTTCTTCACATAAATGAAATCACTCAAAATCTTTGGACGTAGGGTTGCGTTTTTGTTTTCTATACTGAGGTACAAATTCAAAATATAGAAATAAAACCATATAGACAGTGGTTAGGTTTTGAACATCTACAACTCAACCACGAACAACGTCTAATTCTCCCTGTTTTTCAAACAATTGTCATTCCTCTAATTGATGTGACGGTTTCGTATACATAAGTTCACGGTTTCCACATTATTTCTGCTCTTCAATGAGTGCGTTCGCATTTGAGAAAATTACTCACAGAAAACAAAATTCAGTGCCGAATCGACTTGCACTCTGTGCGGTTCGATACTGCCGTAGAGAAGGTTGCTTCCACGTAGTCCAAAAAGTTCAGGAACTAACTAGGAAAACAACATTTCTTGAGCAAAATTTCTTTATATATTTGATTTTTTTAAATTATACTTATAGAATTATTTGTCCATGGCTTTAAAATAGGCTTCAGTGGCGGCGATGACTCTATCAGATCATCAAATGACAAATAGTCGCTGGGGGCTAGGTTATGAGAATATGGTGGGTGAAGAAATAGATCGGTGCCCAATACGTTCAATTTGGCCATTATTTTCATAGACTTGTGGCACGGTGCATTGTCTTGGTTAAAGATGATTTTGAAGATGATTCCATACTTCAAACGCATTAATAACTCCTAACACATTAATAACTAAAAACTTTTGTTGGTACTTCCTTTTCAAAATAGTCGACGTTAATTATACCTCGAGCATCTAAAAACTGACGCTATACTTGTTGAAGCTACCTGCTGCGTTTTCCCTGTCTAAATGTTGAAACAACTCCGGAGAAAAATATAGATCCATGTTTCGTCCACTATTTCATACCAACGCAAGAAATCCTTTTTATTGCGACTAAACAGTGGATTGTTGATGCGTTGTTGCTTTTGATAGATTGTGAGCGAACGAGGCGAACCTATTTGAAAAAGATTTTTTTCATGCTCAGATTTTCGCATACGATCATAAAAGCACTTCCAGTTCAGTCGGACTTTGATTTTGTGTTTATCCATAACGATTTTCAAAACTCGCTCACATTTTTTTCCGGATGACTGCTTAATTTGGTCACGTTAAAATCAGAATACCACAAATATTTGTTTTTAATCTGAGTGCGGGTAACACTTCTTAAACCATTGCTGGACTTGCCCGGTTTTTCCTTATAGGAAGCAATGTTTTATCAATACACGGAATTCGTTATTTTGAAGTTTTCGTAAATCAAAAAGTAACGTCACTTATATGTTGGTAAGTTTAGTGTTTGTGGTGCGATTGACGTGAAAATTTGACACTTGTCTTCTGAACGATGATGATAGTTTGACATTACAAACGTCATCTCAGTCGGTCCCGGGACTTTTTTAACAATGTGCTATGCACATCAGCGGCTGGATTTGTTTTGTTCACCGTTCGATTCGCCTGGGTTTGCGGTTCAATGCATACGGCGCTGCACAGTGGTTTGAATCGACAAAAACGTGAACTTAATTCTCTAGCCGTTAAACCGTTGATCCGATACACATAGTTCCTTTGGAGAACTCATTCACAAAAATATACCTCGTAATTTGATCACAATAAAAAATGTGCAAAGCCTACTACGATAAAAGTTCATTTCAACAACTTTTTTCCCTTAAGAGATAGAAAAACGATGTCTTCTACAAAGTTTTAGAACTTCTAACGAGAAAAAACTTTGCCGAAGGAGCTACAGGTCTAACGCAAAAAGTTTCGGATATATGAAGCATTTTCGTTTGAAACCATTTAAAATCAATTTTTTGTACATAACTTCTTTCGCAATTATTTTCAGTGCCTACTATGTTCGAGATAATTACTAAACACATAAAATTACACATTTTCGTTGAAGATTGTGTACGGTTTAGCCTTTTCCTTAAAAAGTTATTTAACATTTAAACTTTTATATGCACTAACTTTAACTACTAATAGGAAGCAGGGTCGCAGACCAAAAGGCACATACATATACTTTTTGGAAAGCTTAAATCAAGTAATATAAAGTTACGAAGTGTGTAGGGTGGCCTTTTTAAATTGTGTGAATGAGACAACAAAATATAGAGAGCTTTTTTGACCATTTTCTTAGAAAAAACATTTACTAAAACGATTATTTTTGGTTTATTAAAAGGTGCTTTGTAGGAAATGTTCAAAAATTGGAATCGGTCGTTAGTGTAGCTTTGTTGCAATGGTTTTATGATTGAATATAATTTCATGATGCATTCTTGTATGCAATTGATCAAACTAAAGAAGCATGTTAACGTTCTCATTAAATTTAGAAAAGTTGTACTGGGGGACGGGTATAGCGTAATGGGATAGTCGATGCCTTTCACGCTGCCCGCCTGGGTTCGATTCCCAACCCCGCACATAGGGTCAGAAAGTTTTTCTGGCCCGAAGAGGTGAATGACATTGATGTTAAAGCCTCTATAATAGAAACAAAAAAAAAAAAAGTTGTACTTATTCTTTTAATAGAATATTCCTTATCCGTTCTCTTAATTCCAATCCAATTCATTTCAAGGGTGATATCTTACACCATTACCAGTACGCCCAAAAACATCGATTAAATTCAAGTCTTCTGCGATTAATTTCTATGTATTGAAATGTGTAAACGTAGCCTGCTTGAAAGGCTGAATCCTTTTTGTAAAATCATGTCGTTCTACGAAATACGTCCTAATGAATTAAGCCATACACTGAAAAAAATAATGAAGTTCACACGATTTCTAAATAAATAGTACTATGAAATGGACATCAGTTGAATAAAAAATTCGATTCAAAACCATTCTCGATGTAAATCTAAACTGGAATACATAATTTCAATGAATATGACCGTTTATTTAATTGACGCTTAGTTTTACTTTTACAGTATATTGACAAATGAAGCACAAAGAAGTAACTTTATATTAAATTTCTTGCTTCAAATATGCACTGTTGGTGTTGGTGAGAGCAGCGCGGCTATTATTTTTAAGAACACTAAAGAGTTGGTTGATAATACAAATGCTGGAGCATTTGGTCGATGATAATATTTCAATAAAATGCGTGAGTGGTTCAACGTTACATACAGCCGTCCACGGTAAAGTATCAGATCAAATTATGTAAACTATGAGTCTAGACATTTTTTTAAAAGAGAAATGCCCGAACTTGAGTATAAAAACATGCGCAGACTAAGAATAAAGAATAATAACCAACAAAAACAAGTTTGTTTGGTTTTAAGGAATTTGTAACTAATCTGTTGTCTTACTGCAATTCTATTACGTTTTCTACTGAAGTCGGTAATATCGAGATTTTTTTGTGATAAATCAACATTCACTTTGAAGAGGAATTCCGAAAGGCTCGGTACTCGCTGAGAGTAAGTCATAATAGTAAGCTATAGTGAAAAGTCTTCTCTTTCGTCTGGTGTTAAAACTAATGCTCTATTTTTATACCTCGACTGCAATTTCTTGCAAAAGTTGTTGCCTAAAGGTAACTCATCGGTTGATATCACCAAAAACCGCATGATATGAAGATAAACAATTTTATTAATGTAAGTTTTCCTAAGAAAATGGTCAAAAAGCTCTCTATATTTTGTTGTCTCATTCACACAATTTAAAAAGGCCACCCTACACACTTCGTAACTTTATATTACTTGATTTAAGCTTTCCAAAAAGTATATGTATGTGCCTTTTGGTCTGCTTCCTATTAGTAGTTAAAGTTAGTGCATATAAAAGTTTAAATGTTAAATAACTTTTTAGGGAAAAGGCCAAACCGTACACAATCATCAACGAAAATGTGTAATTTTACGTTTTTAGTAATTGTCTCGAACATAGTAGATACTGAAAATAATTGCGAAAGAAGTTATGTACAAAAAATTGATTTTAAATGGTTTCAAACGAAAATGCTTCATATATCCGAAACTTTTTGCGTTAGACCTATAGCTACTTCGGCAAAGTTTTTTCTCGTTAGAAGTTCTAAAACTTTGTAGAAGAAATCTTTTTTCTATCTCTTAAGGAAAAAAAGTTGTTGAAATGAACTTTTATCGTAGTAGGCTTTGCACATTTTTATTGTGATCAAATTACGAGGTATATTTTTGTGAATTAGTTCTCCAAAGGAACTATGTGTATCGGATCAACGGTTTAACGGCTAGAGAATTAAGTTCACGTTTTTGTCGATTCAAACCACTGTGCGCTGGTTTTATAGGGAAAGTTGTCATATGTTCGAGCACCGACGTGGAATGATTCATAGTATCAGTAGGATCGTAGTACTAGCCATAAAATGATTCTGTATGCTAAGAATCGGCTGCGAAGTCTGTTGAAACAGAAAGACCAAATTCCACAGAAGGAATGTAATGCCAAGACATTGCTTTTGATTCATGCGAGACATCTTTCACCATCAACCCCAACCAAATAAACGATCAGGGTAACCAAAAATCTCAAAGGAATAATTTCGAAAATTTGCAAACACAAATAAGTTTATACGGAACCTAAAAGACTGCTGACTTAATATTTCAAACAAATATTGGCAGAAATTTTGTAGTTTGATATTGTATTTAACCCAAGATTTAACCCTTAAATGCGCAATTTTGTTTTACAACAAAATATCGAAAATGCTTCAAGCTTCGAATTTACCCGTCTCATGCAAAGTTATATCGAAACAAAATATTATTTAAAAATCGACTAAATAATACTTCAAAATTGTGGGTCGTTCTCCTCGGTACGAATAATTACACACCTGGGCTTAATATGTTTCACCGTCTCTGGATACGATTAGTACATAAAAACAGTGCTTAGTTCTAGTAGTTTTCCGCAAATCCCGAGAACTGATTCTAGTAATGAACAACACTCCGAGCTATGCCTAGAAACCGCTCCGAATCTTCACGGGGAAACAAAATAACGTTCATATCCAACCAAACCAAACTGACAATTAGTACGGAACAGATAAAAAACACTGCCATTTACGCGGAATTCTCCCAAATCCTTTCGTGTACCAATCAGCAAATACTTTTTACTTACAAATGAAGCAAATCATTGTGTCAACTTTCCACTCAAAGATGTGCAAAACACAAACCAAGATATCAAAAAAATATTCTAACGAATCTCGATAAAGAGCGTATGGAATACTGACCAATCAATGAAAATTTGTGTTCCTGATTTAATTTGGTATGATAGTCAGGTTTAAGTGTGTACCAGGCGTGTCAGTTAATAATGCGGGATTTTGACGTGAATACGTCTTACTTTACTATGGGGCGCCTTTTTCGAAATTCGTCCTGCAGAAGAATGGAAAGAATTTAGTCGTAAAATTTCTAAAAAGTGCATGTGGAAAAATAGTAAAATTTCGTGAAACCAATCTAATTAGGTTTTAAGTGTGTAGATGTTAAAAGCCTAATCTCAGTTCCGAAGGGTTTATTTTCCGTATTTTGAATGTATACTTCTATACAGAAATCAAAGACGTAGTTCTAAGTAAAAAAACTCATGTTTTTATTGAACTATTAACAGCACGAAAATGAAGTCCAGTACGAAGCAGTAGAATATAAATTTGGATATTCGGTAACGGGTATTGATGGGGCATTCCTGTTTAGCATAAGGTCGTTTGACATAATAGTTATTTTTTGTTTGATTATGGACCTTTTAACTTACAGGTTATATTGGTTATTTGGCAAATGGCTATTTGACATAATGGCATAACAGTAATTGCGCATCAAAATTTACAAATTTTTGGTACTGTGATGGTCGTTTTGCATAACAGATCAACATGCTGCTTAATAGAATTTTGTCTAATTTATTAAGATTTGGAAAGGTATAATGCGGTTACACTGCATCGTTTTTGATGACCTGCTGATAGAACTGATTTCTTCCGGGTGTTGCCCCTCCCCCCTCCATTTCCTTGCAAAACATCACTTGATCGAAACACAAACGAAATTTCACAGTAGATTAAAATATTGTGAGTGACCATTATGCCAAATAACTATTATGTCAAATAACTATTATGCCAAATAATTATTATGCAAAATAACTTTTTGCAAAACGGCATTATGCCAAACGGTATTATGTCAAATGACCTTATGCCAAACTGGCCGCCCCCGGTATTGATAATGGGAAATAGCTCCTCGACAATTAAGTGTACAGTAAAGAACAAAGATTTCCTCTTTTGTGATGGAAAATTTTCTTCATAATCGATCACCTTAAATCCAGGTAGGTAGATGCAATGCGTAAATATCAGAGCATGACGGAAACGTGCTCTATTTTTTTAAAGTTGACTTCAACCTAAATGAAACAACAAACAAGGGAATGAGAGAATACTGTACATGCAAGTGCCATTTAGTGCTGCCACTATCACTGATTTATTTGACAGCAATCGCGGGAGGCAAACATGATTTATGTCCACTTTCTATGGTTTACCGCGACCACAATTTGTGCAGTGCAGACGCATGTTCGAACCGGCCATGTCTGTTGCTGTTTGATCACCATGTACATGGCACAGTAATGGGTATTTAACAGAACTGCTGGCTGTGTCGCTAGTTCCGACTTCAACCGACGCTGTCTTGGCACTTGTTGTTACTTTGAAGTGGAGCATACATTTGGGTTGCCCTATAAATTTTACATTCAATTTGGACGTCAACTAAACTAAACTAAACAAGTTGACACAGATGTACGTGCAAAGGCTGTTTTTATTGCCTGGTCAAAATGCACTTTGGTCCAACTTTTCATATCATTTTTGAAGTTGAACGAACCCAAGTTTAATTTAGTGCACCCTCGATTAGCAGAACAGAAATTCTGAACAGGTTTATATTTCATCTACTACTTCTATGCTGCTTCTGTGCCTGAATCACATGCAGGTTTCTTCAGGTTTGTCAGTTCTTAGTCAGTCTGCCCAAAGGATATAGTTTTTTTCGTGCCAACAAGCAGCTGATCCGAACTCTAAATCAGATGAGCGCTTTCGCTGAATCAGAATGATATATTTTGGTTTTACTTGGTATCACATACTACATACGCATACAAAAAAAAGACAATTTATTTTTTAGTTTTTTTTTTGTAATATACACTTCCTCCATCTAGCCTCGACACCAAATCAGTTAGACTATCCGTTTTTGGGATACATAATATTGAAAGGCCCCAAAGAATTTTTGCCTTGATGATCCTCAAAAGTTAGGCTCAAAATTGAGCACTGATGATGCAAATCGTCCTATTTTGGTTATGAAGAGTTCGAGTCAAATAAAAATACACAAGGAAAAAAAATCGATTGAAATATATTAGTTTTCTTCATCGTAGCATCCACCATACATAGTACTTCAAAGCTAATAAAGGGTGATTCTTTTGCTGGTTACTTTTTAGTAACACTGTCAAGCTTGTTCAATTTGGTCTGAAATTTAATCATGAATCGACTTACGAACGAACAATGCTTGCGAATTTTTAAATTTTACTATGAAAATTCATGCTCGGTTAAGAGATTAAGATATCTACTTTTTTATCAAAAAATTGTGTTCAGCGACGAAGCCAAATTGCCGCATCTGGAGTGAAGACCAGCCAGAAGCATTGCAAGAGCTATCAATGCATCCAAAAAAAGTCACAGTTTGGTGTGGATTATGGGCTGGTGCCATTATCGGGCCGTACTTCTCCAAAGGCGACGACGGGCGAAACGTTTTGTTAACAAATCCAATACTGTAATTAACATTAATGAATTGAAATTCAATCTTAGATATGAATTATGAAATGTAAATAGTATTTTAAACAAATAAACGATATTAAAAAAAAAAAATTGTGAGCGCTACCGTGTGATGATTGACGATTTTTTAAACCCAAAATGGAAGAATTAGACATGCCTGACTTGTGGTTTCAAAAAGATAGTGCCACATCCCACGCGGCACGCGGAACAATGTCCAAGTTGAGAGCCGGTGAACAGTTCATCTCACGTTTTCGGTCTGTCAATTGGCCACCTACATCGTGTGATTTAACGTCTTTGAACTATTTTTTGTGGGGCCATGTTGAGACTCATGTCTACAAGCATAATTAGAAATGATTGATGCCCTAGAAGCCAATATTAAAGCATTTATTCGTGAAATACCGATATGTTGGAGAGTACGTGCAAAAATTGGATCTTGCGCATGGGCCATCTAAAGTGGAGCTCGGTATTTAATCACTGTACGCCAAGTTTGTGTACAAGTTTTGCATGCAGTTATTTCTATAGCTTTAAGTTATCTTCTGCTTTCAAGATTTTCCCCCGGTTCAGTTCCAGGTTTCTTAGGCGAAAACGTCATAAATATTATTTCGTCCAAACTCACAAGAATCACGAAGAACATTCAAATCGATGTGCATAAATATTTTCAATCGGTAGGCGAAACAATATTACTGATTGACACAAAATTGACTGAGCAGTAGGTCTTCAAAACCTTTCTACCCCTAAAAATATAATTTATTCTAATTAATGATAGAATCGTTAGGTCAACAACATCGAAAGTCGACGGAAATATCAACAGGAGACGGGTGTAGCGTAATGGGTAAGTCGATGCCTTTCACGCAGCCCACCTGGGTTCGATTACCAACCCCGCACATATGGTCAGAAAGTTTTTCTGGCCCGAAAAGGCGAATGAACTTAAGGTTAAAACCTCTATAATCGAAACAAAAAAAAATATCAACAAAACAAATAATTGATGACCGTGGGCTTCAAATTGATTATTAGTATTATTTAGGCGTTATGAGACGTTTACGTGAAGCAATTTGCCGAATTTGTGGGAAAACAACTCGTGGATAACGTGCACCACGATAACGCACCGTGAACATTTGGCTAAAAACGAAACGAATACCATTCAGCAACCACTGAATTCACCTGATTTGGCTCCCTGCGACTTTTTTCTATTCGGTCCGCTCAAGAAACCGCTCCGTGGTACGCGTTTCAGCACCCTAGATGAGATTATGGAAAAATTGCAGATGATTCTGATGGCCATACCGAAAACTGAATATAAAAAATGTTTCGAAAATTGGTTCAAGAGCTGACATATGTGTGTTGCAGTGGATGGGGAGTACTTTGAAGTGGGCAATATTGATTTTTGATTATTCATATAATCTTGTATTTTAAATTTTCTGAATAAATTCCGGGAACTTTTTTTTTCAAGGTAGTAAGTTCTAATCTTACGGAACTCGATTTCGGAATCCGGTATATCCAGATATGGATCGTTTGAACTGTAACCAGCATTACCTACAAATTGAAAACGTTTTGAGACAGTGTAGTACATTTTTGCCTTTCTCATATACAAAGGCTTTGCTATCACTGAAAACCGACTTTTGAACCATGGCCTGAAGTGTAATTTACCATTCGACACAGTTCTTCGAGTACATAAGATATCTGCGTGTATAAAGACTGTCCCATGAAGTATGGACGCACTTTTCGCTGTAAATAATTCACAAGTGTTAGATATTCAAATTTTATTCGATATACTGATAATATCAGACTACAACAACAGAATATTATTCCCAACATTTGCTACTTAGCCATTGTAGACTACCTTCTTGCGAACGTTCCTCATTAAATTCCGTGCAGACTTCTTGGAGACAAGTTTTGACACTTTTTTCCAATCTTTTTCGAACTGTTGAATGGTTTCGGCTGCCGAGACATGTTTCCTAAGATTATTATTATTATTAATATCATTTATTTTACCCCGGCTTCAACCTTTTGGTCTTTCACCGGGGAGTTTCCTAAGATGTGCCTTCGTTAATGCCCAAAATTCCTCAATTGGTCGAAGTTGTGGGCAATTTGGTGGATTCATGTCTTTTGGGACGAAAGTGACATTTTTGGTAGTATACCATTCTACCGTTGATTTCGAGTAGTGACAAGAAGCAAGATCTGGCCAGAATACAACAGGATCCTTGTGGCTTCGAATGGTGATGTAGGGTTTCGAAATCTTACCGCAGCTACAAATTTCTTGCTAGACCATAGCTTTCTTACCAAATTTTTCGACTTCAATCGATGCCTCGGACTGGTTTAACACTTGCCCTTCTCGCACCGTATAATATTGTGGTTCCGGCAAGGATTTGTAATCGAGTTTCACGTAGGTTTCGTCGTCCATGATTATGCAGCTCAAATTTCCAGCAAGAATAGTATTGTATAGCTTTCGAACCCTCGTCTTCTTGTTTCGGACTACGTTTTGATTGTTTCTGCTTCTTATAGGTTCGAGGATTCAAACGTTCTTTAGCACGAAGAGCGTTTGACTTGACTAAAAATGTGCACTTGATTTTCTCGGAGATGACTGAACCAATTTTCACAAACTTAGATTGAAATGAAAGTTCGGTTGGTTTCACATGTTTCTATTGAATTTTACCCGGATCGAATTTGCGGTTTATTGTAGTGTAGACGTCATCAGTATCAGTAAGCAAAGTGTTTATATTATATATTTAGAATAAGCCAAAGATATTTGGTTTGCAGATTTCCTTTTCATTAATGGATTTCATATACCTGCCAGATTGTTGTGATCGTTCTTATTTTGGTCCAATTGTCTTGATTAACAATCAACAATCAACAAACTAGTTATGTTCTCACCTTTTGTTGAGGCAAGAGGTGAGACCATCATCACTATCGTTTGTTAAAAATATATTGAAATATAATTCACGTAGAAAATTTTAACGGCAGGAGCAATTGACCCAGTAGGCTTCTATGATTCGGGGATCTTAGTTGTTATAAAGCTTAGAACAGTGTTGATTGCGCCTGGTCTTCGTGCCAACCATTCTAACCTATAAGTTCACAGAAAAATGAAAGAAATTCAAATACGTGGTGACCCAGCTTTTTGCGGTACGACTCGGAAAACACATTAATATGCACAACAACATCCGTGACGAGTTTTATTTTTATTTTTATTTGTCTCAACTGCAAAGATTCGTATTTTTTTCGTGTTCAAGGTTCACGTACAAATTGTTTGCACCTGAGACGATAAAAAATTCATGCATTAGGTAAGGCAATCGTACATAAGGAATAAAGTTCAGTTTAGCTTGTTTGATATCCTGCCCGCGTGGAAATTGAGCGCCTCTTTTGGTGCTGTGCTGTCTTCTTCGTCATTACCGTCATCGTCTCTGTCAAAGTGGTTTCCGTCCGGTTCCGCCTATCCCTTATCATTGAATGTGAAGACTTTTGCTTCCTGTTGAAAGGGTTCCCGTTCCTTGAACGATGGATTAGCACTAAATTCCAGATTACGTGTCTTCTCGCTACCGCTGTTGTACATATATTTTTATGATTATTATGTCGGCAAAGTTTAATCATGTTCGACATGCTTTTCCCTCGAGGCTTTACCTGTTTTCCTGCTCGCATATTATTCCGTCATGTGATTATGATCATGATTTCCATTGAGTCATCGACATGAACATAATTGTGTGTTAATTTCCCTTACAATTGGGGTTTTGTAAACGAAGGTATATTTTAAGCTAGATCTTTAGAGGCATTGCATGAATTTATATCTGTCAGTTACTTGTTTTGCGAATGTTTGCTTATGTTACTCTGTTCGAAATTAATATTCGTATTGCTTCGTGATCGAATGATTAACGATTTAAGTTTTTTTTTGGTACTTCAAACCAATACCATTTTCAAAGTGCATGCAAATTTCGTTAATATAGAGCTGATTTTGAGTAAATTTATAGGTTTAAAGTCTGTGCAGATTTTTCGTTTCTGTAGGACCTAACAGGTGATTAAACAAAAAATAAAAACGAAGAAAAACTCGACCTTTCGTGTCTCAGTTGAAGGTGTTCATCGTGATTCCATGGCATGATTCCAATCGTTCTTGACTATCTCATAAAACTGAAACTGACTTTTGCTCAAAGGTCCAGAAAGCCGAGTGTTATATACTAGCGGTTCTCAATTTTTTTTATATCGTTGAAACAATTATAGTTCTTTCAAATAATTTTTCGATAATTACGAAGTATCAAAGCAAAATGACACACAAGTTTGAGGAAAAGACAACATGATCATTATATGACCTTAAACAGCAATACAATGAGGCAAAACAACAACACGCACTACTTGACACAATCGCTGATCGAGAAAAAGTTGTTTATGAAAATGATTCGCGACCTTCAAAAACTACCTTGCGGATCCCAGGGAGGGGGGGGGTTCGGGTGAAGGTTGGGAATAGCTGTCATGTACCATTCGACTCAATTCTGTCTGTCTGTCTCGATTTTCACAAACTTAGATTCAAATGAAGGGTGCCTTAATACCATAACCTGTCATTGAATTTCATACAGATCGGATTTCCGGTTCGGGAGTAATGAGGTAAAATGTTCAAAAATATATGAAAAAACTTCTTATGTAACATATGTTCCTATAAATATGAGATTCCGAAAATTTGTTAATCGGTCTCTTAGAAAAACGAGTGCACTTTTTCATGTTTTTGCACATTGTACTCCGTTACTCTGGAACCGAAAGTCGAAGATGAAATTCAATAGCAGGCTATGGGATTATAGGGCAAAGCAAAGCAAAGTCTTGGCATTACATTCCTTTTGTGGAATTTGGCCTTTCTGTTTCAACAGACTTCGCAGCCGATTCTTAGTGTACAGAATCATTGCATGGCTAGTACTATGGATCCCTACTGACACTAAGAATCCTTCCAGGTCGGGGCTCGAACATACGACAACTGGCTTGTAAGACCAGTGTCCTATGCATTGAACCGCCAACCCGGGATTATAGGGCCTTTCATTTAAATCTAAGTTTTAGAGAATATATTAGGCGGAATCTGAGCATATCGATTGCACTTTTTTTTCTTTTTGTTGCATATATTTCCATATTATTCCTGAACCGAAAGATCGGTCCGGATAAATTCATTAGCAGGCTATGGGACCAAGACATCTTTCATTAAATCTAATACCGTTTTCGTTTTTTGATCAGAGCAGCCCGAAAGCTGACCTATAGTCGCCCAAACAACTTTTGAGATGTTTGTTTTAGCAACCTGGGGTCGCTCTAGATCGGATTCCAATCAGGTAGTTTCGCTCGTAGTTTACTCGAGTCGCACCACGACATCCATGCGAGTTTGTTTATTTTTTTTATTTTTTTCATGAGCTGCTGTTTAGGGCGCGTTCCACGTGTTCGTTTTACTCGGAGTCAGAGTCGCCCGCGTGTAGGTTCAAAAACGAAAACGGTATAAGTTTTTGAAAATCGATCCAGTCATCTGTGACGAAATCGAGTGCATATTTTGGTTAAATTTTGTGCACTAGACGAAATGAGTCGAATGGTATATGACATTTGTGCCAAAGTCAGTTTTCACAGTAATTGCATAGCCTTTCTATATAAAGAAGACAAAAATGCTCTAGATTTTCTCAAAGACCGCGTAGCCGATTTTCTTTAGCCTCATTTTCAGAAAGTCTGTTATTGAATGCCATCCGCATCCGACTTCCGGTTCCGGATAAACGGGGTAAAATGAACAGAAAATGAATAAATGTGCACTTGTAGAATCTTATCGAATTTTATCTACATAAAACTTCCGGTTCCGGAATTACAGGCTGATAAGTATGAAAATTAATTTCTAGTTTGTGTTTCTAAATATTACTCAGGAAAATCGAACAAAATACTTTCAACTAGCTGTGAAATTCTTCAGTTGGCCAGGTCTTGTTAGTTGATAGCCAAATATGTTTATTTCGGTTATACTGAACCGGATGTACCGAAAAAAAAGTGTTCGTATATTCCAAATCGAAAATCATTTAATTTTTTCTTAAAACGGCTGGAACGTTTCCTCACAACCAAAGTGTTATTGTTCCATAAGTTGGTGTAGAATTTTGTTCGGATTCCACTTCCGATTTCGAAAATACTGGATCAAATTGGCTATAAAAGTTGAACATTCAACTTTTTCCCATTATTTACTGTGCAACGGTTGTCGAAACAAGACGCGAGGGACAGCAACACTGAAGATCTCACGCTTTTGGAATGAAGCAAGCAGCAGAACACTTTGTAACAGCGATTTGCATTTCCAGAATGCAGCAGTGAAACTTGTCAGAGCTTCATGGGAGCGTTATGTTTGCTCAGATAAGTTGTTCGGAATTTAACTTGGAGTTCATTCTTGCTTGTCGTGACCTTTCTTACATGATACTTCTTTATCATTCCATAAAGACAAACGAAGTTTCAATTTAATAATTGACCCTTTTGAGGGTTAGTTCTGACTCCTACTGCGTCCATCACTTCATCCAATAGCAAAATTTTAATAAAAATGATGCGCTGATAAAAACAAACTCAAAATAGGTTACGAAATTAACAACAAAATGTATATAAAGGCCCCTTTTAAGACTTAGTTCTGATTCCAGCTGCGTCCATGAGTTCAACCAATAGCTAAATTAGAATAGAAATTATGTAATGATACAAACAAACTCGAAACAGTTCATTAAATTATCAACAAAATGTCTGAAAATAACAGCTTATTTTATAATTTATAGAAGTTAATCGTTTGGTTCAAATACTATTTCCGAGTAGATTTAATAATTAATGACGAATCACCTAAGATGATATTTAAGTCATAAGAGGAATATGTTTTAATAAATTCAAATCGTTGTGACTATGTTAGAATTAAATTAGGATAAGAATTGTATGTAAAAGTGATGCTACGGCGAAGAAAAACTTATGTAAACTGCCTTAAGAAATAATCGTATTTATGAAAAAAAGACAACAAAATGTATAAAAATTTCAGCTTATTTTATAATTTATAGCAGTTAATCGTTTGATTCCAATAATATAATATTTAAAAAATAAGAGGAATATGTTTCCTTATGACATGCCCAGCCCATCGTAGACGTCTGATTTTAGCTGTCCGTACGATAGGTGGTTCTCCTAGCAGCTGTTGCAATTCGTGATTCATACGCCATCTCCACGTTCCGTCTTCCATCTGCACTCCGCCATAGATGTACCTCAGTACCTTTCTTTCGAAAACACTGAGGGCGCGTTGGTCCTCTGCCAACATAGTCCAGGTCTCGTGGCCATAGAGAACAACCGGTCTAATGAGCGTTTTGTAGATGGTCAATTTCGTGCGGTTGCGTACTTTTCTCGATCGGAGGGTTTTTCTGAGTCCAAAGTACGCAGGATTCCCTGCCAAAATACGTCTTTGAATTTCTCTGCTGGTGTTATTATCGGCGGTCACCAGTGAGCCCAAATACACGAACTCGTCAACCACTTCGATATCGTCACCGTCTATCAATATTCGTGGTGGGAGGCGTTGTGTTTCTTCTCTAGAGCCTCTTCCTCTCACGTATTTTGTTTTTGACGCATTCATGGCCAGTCCGATACGCCTAGCTTCAGCTTTCAGTCCGATGTAGGTTTCCGTCATCTCCTCAAGGTTACGTGTCACAATATCAATATCGTCATCGAAGCCAAAAAGTTGTCCGGACTTTCGGATGATCGTGACACTCGTGTCGATCCTCGCTCTTCGAATCACACCTTCCAGGGCAATATTGAACAATATACAAGAAAGTCCATCACCTTGACGTAGCCCTCTCCGAGATTCGAAGGGACTCGAGAGCGTCCCAGATACTCGGACGTAGCACATCACTCTATCCATCGTTGCTTTGATCAATCGCGTCAATTTATTCGGGAAACCGTATTCGTACATGATCTGCCATAGCTGTTTTCGATCGATTGTGTCGTATGCCGCTTTGAAGTCAATGAATAGGTGATGCGTGGGTACGTTGTATTCACGACACTTCTGGAGTACTTGTCTTATCGCGAATATGTGATCCGTAGTGGCGCGGGCTCCAGTAAATCCCGCTTGGTACGGCCCCACGAATTCCTTAGCTAATGGTGATATACGTCGGCAAAGGATTTGGGAGAGTACCTTGTAGGCGGCGTTCAGCAATGTGATAGCGCGGTAATTGCAACAGTTTAGCTTATCGTTAATTTTGTAGACGGGACATACCACTCCAACCATCCATTCCTGCGGTAGAATCTCCTCCTCAAAATCCTAGAAATCATCCAATGCAGCGCTCTAACCAGCGCCTCTCCTCCATGTTTGAGCAGCTCGCCTGGCAACTGGTCATTGCCCGCGGCTTTGTTGTTCCTCAACTTTCCGATCTCCTCACTTATCTCCGACAGATCAGGGGCTGGGAATCTGTCGTCGGCTGAGCGTGCACCCAGATTGATTACTGTACCGGTCTCTGTATCTTGTTCGTCGCCATTCAGATGCTCGTATAGTACTGCTTCCACCTGTCGATTACCTCACGTTCGTTCGTGAGATGGTTACCACTGGTATCTCTGCACATTTCGGCCCGTGGCGTGTAGCCTCTACGTGAGCGGTTCACCTTCTCATAGAACCTCCGTGTGTCATTTGCGCGGTACAGCTGTTCCATCGCTTCGCGATCTTGGTCTTCCTGGTGGCGCTTTTTCTTCCGCAAACCCGTGTTCTGTCTGTTCCGCGCCTGTCTGTATAGTTCCTCATTCGCTCTAGTGCGGTGTTGCAGCATTCTCGCCCTTGCTTCTTCTCTTCGACTAACTGCTGACATTCGCCGTCAAACCAGTCATTTCCTCGATTCGATAACCTCGTACCTAGAACGGTTGCAGCAGTGCTACTCACGGCGGACCTTATGTTCCTCCAGCCGTCTTCAAGAGTCGCCGCGCCAAGCTGCTCTTCCGTTGGTAGCACTAGCTCCAGTTGTTGCGCGTATTCCTCTGCAGTACGAATGCTACGTAGCTGCTCGAGATTGAGTCCCGGCGTTTCTGTGCGAGTATTGTGCATAGTTTTGAGCGCATACAAACCGCGACAAGGTAGTGGTCAGAATCAATGTTGGCACTGCGGTAAGTGCGGACATTGATGACGACAGAGAAGAATCGCCCGTCGATGAGAAAGTGGTCGATTTGATTTTCCGTATGTTGATCAGGTGATCTCCAGGTGGCTTTGTGGATATCTTTGCGGGGGAAGAAGGTGCTTCGAACTACCATTCCTCGGGAGGCTGCAAAGTTTACGCATCGTTGACCGTTGTCGTTTGTTACCGCGTGCAGGCTCTCCAGCCCGATCTCGGGCCTGTACATTGCCTTCCGGCCAACCTGAGCATTCATGTCGCTGATGACGAGTTTTACATCCCGCCGTGGACAGCTGTCGTAGATTCGTTCAAGCTGCCCGTAGAATGCTTCCTTCTCATCATCGGGTCTCGTCTCATGTGGGCAGTGCACGTTGATGATGCTGTAATTGAAGAAACGGCCCTTGATCTTCAATACGCATATTCTATCACTAATTGGCGGCCACCCAATCACGCGCTGGCGCATCTTGCCCAACACTACAAATCCCGTTCCAAGAACGTTGGTTGTGCCATAGCTCTGGTAGAAGATAGCCGCTCGATGCCCACTTTTCCACACCTCCTGTCCCGTCCAATAAAGTTTCTGCAGTGCTACGACATCGAAGCCGCGGATTTGAAGCTCATCATGCATCATTCGGTCGTATCCTGGGAAACCAAGCGATTTGCAGTTCCATGTGCCAAGCTTCCAATCGTAGTCCTTTGTTCGTTGCGTAGGACTTTGCCGATTATTCCAAGTCGTATTTCTTTCTTGATCGTACGTAACATGTGTTTTCCGGGCGGCTTGTTAGGCCTGCACCAACCTCCTGTCTCGCCGGAGGGCCATCGTGTCAGCACTGTTTAGAGTCCCACACTGACACAAGGACGGTAATCAGCCGCTCCTAACATGGAGAACAGACGCTGTTTCGAGCCGCCCCAACATGGGGAACAGACGCTCGGATAGGCTCGCTCTCTGTAAAGAGAAGGTAAGCCCCCCCCCCTTCCCTGTCAGCATACGACCAAGGTCCCAGATTGGTTACCCGATCTTTCCTATGGTTACTCGTACCCCAGCCGGCACCGCGGGGTGGTAGGGATAGGAGTTACTGGACAAGAGGCTAAGAACCACATTGGGGCCTGAATTGAGCATTGTGCAGTCGTTTACCAACCTATATATATATATATATATATATATATATATATATATATATATATATATATATATATATATATATATATATATATATATATATATATATATATATATATATATATATATATATATATATATATATATATATATATATATATATATATATATATATATTGGTTCAAAATTTTAACATACATGTTTGTCAGTGTTTATAATCAATTATCTGCACCAAAAATTTCCACTTTTAAAGAACCTTGCAATCAAATACTAATAGAGTCTAGTTTTATACTTTTCACTTTTTATGAACCTGTACAAATGTGTATTAAATTTAGGAAGTCTGTATAAAATCTGTACTTTGATTTAAATCAGTAGGCGAACGCAAAAATCTATATAATACAGATAAATCTGTATACATGGCATCTCTGGCTTTTTTTTTAGCTGTTCTATGAATATTAGTTAAATTTTCAAGAAATATGAATCAATTCCTAACGTGGAGCAAGGCGAATGAAGCCGTGATATGAAATAGTTATAGTGATTTTAGTTGCTAAATCGGGGTTTTGAGGCGACGTCCTTACAAATGTGATGAAATAGGGAGCCCTTATCCTAATAGAACATAGTAGTGACGGAAGATTTTATACCCAAAAATTATACCAACTATCGATCGAGTGAGAAATTTCGAGTTATAGACACTAATCACCCCGCATCAGGATAACCGGTACCCTTAGTTCAATCATTGAAATCAGCACCCGGATGTTGACACTATTCGCATTCCGGATAAAAGGATAACGTAGGGTAACGACTATAATCCTGTTTTGAAATGAGAAGCAACATTCTTTCACATCATTAACTCAATTTACCAGAGGATGACACGCTTCAAGTTGGGGGAAAAAGTGAAAAATGGAATGAAAGAGCCATTTCAGGCGAAGGCGAAGTGCAGAAATGTTGCACCCAGCTTCAGATTTCAAAACGTGTGGGACTCAACCCGCCAACAGAGACGATGATTTCTCACCAGAAAATGATGTGTGTCTACGAAAGGTTCTCAGTTGTTTTCTGTCCGGATGTTTGCTAAGGTACAGGGGCTGGTTCGTTACGAGAACCGTTTTCCTGACGCCTTCCAGTGGCGAAGAAACGCTAGTTCCAACTCGTTCAGTCTCTCCATCGAAAACAGCAGATGATGGTACACATTCTTTTGTGTCCCGTGCGGAGATCCGTAGATGCCATGACGATGCATTTCATTTTGTGAAATGTGAAGTGAAATCTTTTTCCTAAGTTGGCACATTGGTACATTTATGCACATTCGAGTGGGAATGTTTTCCAAGTAGAGAGAAAAAGCGGCTTTAGCTGAATGCTTGTTGTAAAAGAAATTGAATCCCATTCGAATGGATCTGAATCCATTACAACATTCAAGCTCATCAAATGCGCGTGCACTCGTGGGATCTGTGCAGTCGGAATCTCGTCGACGTGCAGAGTTGCACGTAATGGGGTACGGAGACATATTGTTACTGCCAAATTCAGTGGATTCGAAGCAGAATTTAATTTGATTGTGAGGAGTTTGGAATGTTGTAGATTTTGCGTGTTATCTATATAGAAGTGAACATATATGCCAGCTAGTCGGCCAAATACTGCAAACCGAACGAAATTCAATGGGGTTCTGTAGTGGGGCGATCATTTTCTTATGCAATTTTTGGAATGTTTTTTTTTAACCATTCTACACGGAAAGAAATTCGTTACTGCTGTCATGATTATAAAATCATGTAACCAATCATTTTAACTTCTCATGAGACCATGAGCAAAAAGTCTTCTCCCATGAAAATTAATCATGGTCCAAAAATGCGTTACTTGAGGAATGTATTTCCTTTAAAGCTCGTAACTCCAATTTTCTATCCGGATCTCTTTGAACCCAAGTAATGTAATGGACTGTAAATTTTTTACACCATCTAACGAAAATTAGAATTTATTTTTTTAACCACTTTGATTAATTTGTTTCATAGAAATAACAACACAAGCTGTATTGATTTACCTAAATGTTTAAAATAAGACGATTTTGCAAATGATGTTTCGAAAAAATGAAAGGAAAAATCAATCCCTGATATTTGCAAGAATTCGACATAGAGTTTCTTTTTAAGAGGTTTGATTCTCATGTGTTTTTTCATGCAGTTCGTTTAAATGTTTAAATTCTGGAACACAAAATCAAAACTGGAATGCAAGTAAACACGTTATTTTAGGTGTCGAGATTTTTAAAAACATGTTTTAATTGTTGATTCTTCAGATTAAAATGAATTCATTGTGCTTTTCACTGTTTTGCTATTCAAATGTACATCATTTGAGACATTAGTTAGGATCGTGTAAAAAATACGACACACACTTTCACACCATTCCATTTAATTCATATTTCAAATCTTCATATTTTAAAACATACCGCCTGAATTTATGTTGCAAAGATAACCATCGTATCAGAAACACGCCTGAAGTTATACCAAACAACGTCAAGTGCGAGACACTTAAATTTCAACGAAATCAGTCCAAATGGATCATGATCCGAGAACTTTTAATCTTGGTGCATTATCATAACATGAAAATATTCTATTTTCCCCAAATCATGACTCGTTTTGCTCATTTCGAAATTCGGAATTTTGCCCGTGTAACAAAACAGACATCATGTATTTTTTTAATGCAATTAAACAATTTTTGAAAGTTTTTGAAGTCATTGCACAGAAAAGGTACACCGATCAACAGGAACAGAATCTAAAAACAGGTTCTCGAATGCAGCCAAGATTACGGTTGTTCTGATTCAAAATAATAAGTTTTTTGGAAAGCTTCGAAGAATAGAATCCGGATTTCTTCCTTATTTTATTTATTTAAGTTTAACTCTAAGTCATATATGCGCTCTAGATGATGTATAAATTTGTGCAGATATCATATCATACCAAAACTGTGATTCAATGCCAACTAGTTCGAATGGTGTGACGAGAGCAAGCACGTGATTTTTACTTTTACTTGGCTTGTTGAAGCATAGTTAATTTCAGTCACACAAATGTGTTATGACGGCCCCACCTATTTTTACCTCGTTGGGAAAGTATCGATCTGAATGGCAATTCGAGTCAAAAGCGAATCTTGCGCGAATCAGTAAAAACCTATGAACAAGATTCTTACGGAGAAAGGGTCGTGTGTATTTGATTAAAATGCGAGTTCCAGTAAGCATCAACAAATTGAAACCTCTAAATCATCTTCAACAGCTGAATGTACTTCGAAATCTATCCTTATTAAGCAATCAAATAGTTGACCTTTAAAACAAGTATGAATTTATATTGACTAAAAAATATACGAGAAGGCCGTCAATCTCATTTCAGAAAAACTCGACTCCAATGACAATTGATTTTGTGAAAGAAGAGCACTTTAATCCACGATTGAAATGCTGCAGAGCTGGCATAGCGTCACAGCTGCGTCGTTCCAACAAGTTTGAATCATTTCAAATACGTTGTGACACTCCACCGTTGACGCAGTGTTCTATTCTAAGCCCTTAGGGTTCCTAGCATCAGAGACGAATATTTGGACATTTCTGCTCTTTCACCCGCATTCATTATTCTGCTCTGCGGCGACGTTCCAATTCCAACCGGCACAATGTTCGATTTTCTGTCAAAACGTGATAGGATTGAGGGGGAAAATCGACGATTTGCTTTCGACTTCCACAGATAGCGAATTTGACGTGATTGTTTTCATGTTGAAAGCTGCATCACCTTACTTACTCGCCTTTTCGGAACGGCTTACAATTTGTTCCATTGAAGTTCTTGTTTTCGTGCTAGTGACGGCTTTGCCCCTTCGGTGGTGTTCCGGTTGCAGAAACCAAATGATGCATCGGTATTATCGAAAACATGATGAATGGGAAAAGTTTGGAGCCTGGTTATGTATCCGAAAGGAGAAAAGGTGAAAATATATAGATATGAGTAATTTATGTCCCGTCAGATCAATGCCAGGATATGAATGCCATCAATTGGCACAGTCCGTACATGTGCGAGTGATGCGATATTATCCTATTGACAAACCTTTTGTGGAATCTCGCATTGAAAAAATAACACAACTTTCAAATATACACACTTACGAAAAATTTGGTAAATTTACGTCTTAACAGATGCAGATGAAGGAGTGTCGCAATTCATTCAAATTTACAATTCAAATATTCAAACTCAAAAAATCAAAATAAAAATATTATGATCTCTTACACGGAAAGACATCCGTTACGATTGAAAAATCATGAAACCAGTCATATTAACTACTCATGAAGTCATGATAATTGTGCATGATTGTTTGATCAAAAGGATTCAAAACATGACCATTAAGTCTTGTCCCATGAAAATTAATCATGGTCAGAAAACGCGTCACTTGAAGAATGTATTTCATTCAAAGCTCGTAGCTTAGATTTTCTACCCGGATATCATTATGAGCTTTCTGACTCGAATGAGTTGAAGAATTGCTTAATAAATTAATTGTATGCCAAAAAAAAACAAACAAACAAACAGACTTTAAAAAACAAGTTCTACTTGAAATGTTCACTTGATTCTGAGACATATTCATTTTATAATTAGAAATTGTGCATCTTTATCTATCGGCTTACAGAGAATTTACATCACAAAAGATAGTGAACGGATTATGCACTATGTCAATATATCTGGATGCGTACTTTATATATTTTTTTTTTTTATTCAATATTATAGTATAATTTTAAGGCACACTGCTTAAGCTCTAAGATGCCAAGGGTATTTACTAATCTTAATTACGACTAACTTAAAACTAGAAAAGTATCATTATGTAATGTAGCGGTAGCGGATTCTCGAGAAGCTATCGGTAGTGGCCGGTGAATTGAATATCGCATGAGGGTCTTCCATATGCCGTTGGCGAAGATCCATGTTGGCCGCATCCTTCGGTCCGTGTGGGTCCGCGGGAAACACCCCCAGGCTACGAAGGCCCGGCGGGTGGCCCGCATGCTGGTTTTCGACTGGGGCGGCCTTCCGTGGACGATGATGGTGATGTTACGGAAGAGAATGAAAAAAAAAAGTAAATATTGTGGAAACGGGGTAAAAAGGGGATGTGGGAACAAAATGTTTGAAAACGATAAAGATCTAATTAGTTGCCATCGAGATGGTGAAGAGACAGGGAAGGGGTAACGAAAAAGTTAGTGACAAAAAAAGATCTTGTTAGTTCCAATGAAGATGGTGGACAGGGACGGGGATCGAGAGAATCGGGCGGATGTTAGTGTCGAAGCTGTAGGTGGAGTTTATACTTTCTGAGCGAGGGATAACACATTACACTTGTATATCAATGTGTTTAAGGTACTGGTATATGAGAAGCATATATAAACTATCCCGACTCGCCAACACATCCCGAACCGGAACCTCAGGCGGTCTACCTCGGGCCCTAAGGGATTCCAGTAGCTTCGACCTGGCGTCGCGATACTCTACGCACGACCACACGACATGCTCGATGTCCTGATAACCGTCGCCACAGGTGCAGAGACCGCTCTCCGCAAGCCCAACACGCCGGAGATGTGCGTTGAAAGTGTAGTGATTTGACATGAGCCGCGACATAACACGAATGAAATCGCGACTCACGTTCATCCCCCTGAACCAAGGTTTCGTCGATACCCTAGGGATAATGGAATGTAGCCATCGTCCCAGTTCGCCATTGCTCCATGAAGTTTGCCAACTTTCGAGAGTTTTCTGACGAGAGATACTGAAAAATTCATTGAAGCAGATTGGTCTTTCATAAATATCACCTTCTAATGCGCCCACCTTAGCCAATGAGTCTGCCTTTTCATTGCCTGGAATGGAACAATGCGAAGGGACCCAGACTAACGATATTAAATAAGACCGTTCAGATAAAGTTCGCAAGTGTTCCCGTATTTTCCCCAGGAAATATGGGGGATACTTTCCTGGCTTCATTGCCCGGAGAGCTTCTATTGAGCTTAGACTGTCCGTGACAATGAAGTAATGGTCTTTGGGCAAGGTTTCAATGATCTCAAGGGTGTACTGAATAGCAGCTAATTCTGCGACGTAAACTGAAGCCGGATCATTGAGTTTGTGAGAAGCGGTGATGTTTTGATTGAAGATGCCGAAGCCTGTGGACCTGTTGATGTTTGAACCGTCAGTGTAAAACACCTTTTCACAGTTGACTGTTCTAAATTTATTATAAAAAATATTTGGGGCCACTTGAGGGCGCACGTGATCCGGGATTCCACGAATTTCTTCTCTCATGGATGTGTCGAAAAACACAGTAGAATCAGAAGTATCCAAGAAATGAGCACGATTGGAAACAAACGAAGAAGGATTAATATTCTGAGCCATGTAATCAAAATACAAGGACATAAAACGGGTCTGAGAATTGAGCTCGACAAGCCTTTCGAAGTTTTCAATCACCATCGGATTCAAGATGTCGCATCGGATTAGCAATCGATATGAGAGATCCCAGAATCGGTTTTTCAACGGTAAGACGCCCGCGAGCACTTCGAGACTCATCGTATGAGTCGACTGCATGCAACCTAAGGCAATACGCAAACAACGATACTGAATTCTTTCCAGCTTGATGAAATGAGTGTTCGCCGCGGATCGGAAGCAAAAGCATCCGTATTCCATCACGGACAATATCGTTGTTTGGTATAACCTGATCAGGTCTCCTGGGTGGGCACCCCACCATGATCCGGTTATTGTACGAAGAAAATTGACTCTCTGTTGGCATTTTTGTTTCAGATACCTAATGTGACATCCCCAGGTGCCTTTGGAGTCGAACCAGACCCCGAGATATTTAAATGTGAAGACCTGAGCTATGGTTTCACCCCCTAGTCGAAGCTGTAATTGTGCTGGTTCTCGCTTCCTTGAAAATACAACCAGCTCAGTTTTCTCCGTAGAGAACTCGATACCCATTTGAAGAGCCCATGTCGACAAGTTGTCGAGGGTATCATGCAATGGTCCTTGGAGATCGGCAGCTTTGGGTCCTATAATGGACACAACGCTGTCGTCGGCAAGTTGTCTTAGCGTGCAAGATGTGTTGATACATTCATCAATGTTGTTCACGTAAAAGTTGTATAAAAGGGGGCTTAAGCATGAGCCCTGAGGAAGACCCATGTAACTGAATCGTATTGTCGACAAATCACCATGCGCGAAATACATGTATTTCTCGGACAACAGATTATACAAAAAGTTATTCAAAATTGGTGAAAGACCATGCTGATGCAACTTCTCAGATAGGATGTTTATGGAAACTGAATCAAAAGCCCCCTTGATGTCTAGGAAAACTGACGCCATTTGTTCTTTACGAGCAAATGCCATTTGAATTTCGGTTGAGAGCAACGCAAGACAATCGTTCGTTCCTTTGCCCCTGCGGAAGCCGAATTGTGTATCTGAAAGTAAGCCATTAGTCTCGACCCAATTGTCTAGACGAAACAGAATCATTTTTTCGAACAATTTCCGGATACAGGAAAGCATAGCAATCGGCCGATACGAATTGTGATCGGAGGCTGGTTTCCCTGGTTTTTGAATGGCGATAACTCTTACTTGTCTCCAGTCATGTGGGACAATATTATCCTCAAGAAGCCTATTGAATAAATTCAATAAGCGCCTTTTGGCAGAGTCAGGCAAATTTTTCAACAAGTTGAATTTGATTTTGTCTAACCCCGGAGATTTATTGTTACACGATAAAAGCGCAAGTGAGAACTCGACCATCGAAAAAGGTGTTTCGTTTCTGTTTGATGAAGCGACGCGCATGATTGTCTGTTCCGGAACAGAGTCAGGACATACTTTTTTAGCGAAATCGAATATCCAGCGGTTAGAATATTCCTCGCTTTCGTTTGTGGTGTTTTTGTTGCGCATTCGTCGGGCTGTGTTCCAAAGAGTGCTCATTGATGTTTCTCTCGATAATCCGTCTACGAATCGACGCCAATAACCGCTTTTCTTCGCTTTAATCAAGCTTTTCATTTTAGCGTCTAATGCCGCGTAGTTTCTAAAATTATCAGGTGTTCCGTTTTTCCTAAACTCGACAAATGATGAAGTTCTCTCCGCGTTTAATTCTGAGCACTCTTTGTCCCACCACGGGTTGGGGGGACGGATGTTAGTTTTCGCTCCGGGTACACGTTTCGTCTGAGCTTGAGTCGCGGTGTCGAGAATCAAGCCAGCCAAAAACGTGTACTCTTCCTCCGGAGGAAGTTCTTGTGTTGTTTCTAGATTCTCAGATATCAAATTTGCGTAGCATTTCCAATCAATGTTTCGTGTGAGGTCATACGAAACATTGATTGTTTCCGATGGTCTTAATCCGGTGGCGATTGAAATTACGATAGGCAGATGATCGCTACCGTGGGGATCAGGGATTACCTTCCACGTGCAATCCAACCGTAGCGATGTCG
This sequence comes from Malaya genurostris, assembly GCF_030247185.1. Lineage (NCBI taxonomy): Eukaryota > Metazoa > Arthropoda > Insecta > Diptera > Culicidae > Malaya > Malaya genurostris. Next base: position 114,210,141 of record NC_080571.1, on the reverse strand, counting down.
AGCAAAGGGATAAGTCTAGCGCACTTGGTCTTGCTGGTGGTGCAGGAATTCGTGTCATTTCTCCCGTATTCAAGATTGTCATATTGAAGTTGTCGCAGATATCATGGATCATAGTTGATCTGTTATCGTCGTGAAGACAGCCCCATCCCGTACCGTGTGAGTTAAAGTCTCCTAAAACCAACGTCGGTGCGGGAAGAAGCTCTATGATATCATTGAGCCGCCGATGCCCAACCGAGGCTCTTGGAGGAATGTAGATGGAAGCAATGCAAAGGTCCTTGCCTTTGATTGTAACATGACATGCGACAACTTCAATACCTGGTATCGAGGGGAGGTTAATGCGATAGAAAGAATAGCACTTTTTGATCCCCAAAAGAACTCCTCCATAGGAATCATCTCGATCCAGACGAATAATGTTAAAATCGTGGAAGTTTAAGGGTATTTCAGAAGTTAGCCAAGTTTCGCACAATGCAAATGCGTCACATTTCAGATTATTTACTAGAAATTTGAAAGGATCTATTTTTGGGATGATACTTCTACAATTCCACTGTATAACAGTGATTGTATCCGTGACCTCGGTGGGTGTCTTAGCCATCGAAGGATACGATCGCTGAAAGAAGGGGCCATTTTGCAGTCAACTGCTTCAAGAATGTTTTAACTGTAGGAATAAAAGCCATTATCAGGCTTTTAAGAGGTTCAGAAATATTGAAAGTAGACATGATCCAGTCCACAATATCAGAGAATTTAACAAACCCAGTATTTGGTAAATTTTCTGACTGATCTTTAGGGACTTTCGGGGGTTTTGAAGTCCCAGGAAGTGATGGAAATTCTTGCTCGGAATTTAATTTTCCAAGGCCTGGAGCTTTTTTCTCTGGTTTTTTGCCATCACTACCAGTTGTTGTAATTTTTCGGAACCCATCAGAGGACATCTTCGAACCCTTACTAGGGAGCTTTTGAGAAGATTTATTTCTTCTCTTTCTAATTGATGAGCTATGAGGGACAGCCGAAGATGTACCTTCGAGGGGGTCATCATATTCGCTCTCGTCAGTTGACAAGTAAGCGTAAGGATTTTCGGTAGGTGGCGTAGCACATTTCAACATTTCTGCAAAAGAGCGTTTGGAATGTTGCTTGAGTGAACGCTTCATTTTATCCTTACGCAATTTGTACACGGGACAATCAGAGAGGTCATGCGGCCCCTCCTTACAGTAGAGACACTTTTCATTGTCTCCACTGCAGGAGTTATCCGCATGACTCCCTCCACACTTTATACACCGGGATTTATTGCAACAATGGGATGCTGTATGTCCCAATTGTTTGCAATTGGTGCAGTTCATGACCCGCGGCACAAAAAGACGAACAGGTAAACGGACTCGGTCCAGGAGGACGTAATTAGGCAAAGCCGAGCCAGCGAAAGTCACCCGATACGAGTCTGATGGGGTATAAGACTTAATCCCATCCTCAGCGGTCGATACTGAACGCAATTGCTTGCAGTCCAGTATCTTAACGTTCTTGAGTAGGGGGTTTTTAAAACCGCCTGCCCCATGCTTAAGAACGTCCTCGCAAGTCAGACTCGGATCGGTGATCACGCCGTCTATCTCGACTTCGCGAGCTGGTACGTATACGCGATACTCCCGCGTGAAATGCTCATTTTGAACGATCTCATTAGCCTGTTTTGCACTGGCTAACAAGACCCTAAGCTTGTCCGGGCGTACTTTCTCAATTTTTTGTACAGTATTGTATCGCGAGGACAGGTCATTAGAAAGTCTTAGAAGGTTCAATTTTTTACCGTTGGCTTTGGTCCGGATGTAAACCGCATACGGTCCGGCCGGGAGTGCAAGCCCATCGGGATAGCTTCTAATGCGAGATTTATTGCCATCAGAAGCATCCATTTGATCATCTAGGGGAAGGTCAGGCAATTCTGTGCCTTTTGTCATGGCACGGAAATGTGTCCGTGCGGGTAAATATTAGGGGGCAATAAAAATCTAATGGTACTGAACAACAGGGAAAAGAAAAAAAAATACTTAGCTTTAGCTCTCGAAGGGTGATCGGCCGACAAGGCCCGGTCCTAGGCAACCGGTGAATATTCCAGTTCAATAAAGTGCAAAAAACCTCTTTGAGGAAAAAGCACTTTGTTTTTAGTCTCTCACTACACTGTCCAATGAAACCAATCTTTTTATCACTATATATATTTATCAATGTTTCTAATGTACAACGATATATACGCAGCGCCCAGCGCTGGCGCTGGCTAACGGTACCACACGCAGTGCTGCTTTACACAAGCTCACAGTCGGCCTTGAGAACGGATTAATTAGAACTATCACTCGACCGCACTGATGCACACAATAGAATACGGAATGACCTTGATAACGGAATAAAACAATTCACCACGTGATTGGAGAAAGCAGAATTTACGTCCGATCGATCCGATAGTCACGGCACGAATGACTTTATATATTTGATTTGGCTGATTTTGTGAGAATAACATTCCGAGAGCTAGAGTGAATTGGAAACTTTATTCGACTATGAATTCGGAACACCATCTAATGAAAATCAGTTTAACCACGTTGTTTAATTTGTTTGTTTGATTCTTTGTTCGTATTCTCGCAACACTGTTCGTGAGTCTGACGCGCTTTTGTTAGAAAATTTTTAACCGTTTTTTTCGGCTGAAAAATCAAATTTATTCGTTAGTATTGTTAGCTGTTTTGAGACTGTAATTAATTAAGATCGATTATCGACTGGAGCTGAATTCGGTTGGTGCCCTACGAGCAGTGTTGGTGACTGCCGAAAATTTCACAGAAGCTGCTATATTGCTATCTATATTGTATACAATATTTTCAATCCGGTAGAAGATGCTACAAGAACTCGAGTCTCTCAATGCATGAACCGCGAGAGAATTTTTCTACATTCCTTCGCTCCACTTCATACTCTGAGTATTTCTCGGTCCTTTAAAAAATATGCAGTCTGATAATGATCGCCGCTGTGTGGAATTTACCAAGAGAGAATCGCAAGTTGACAATTATCGCAGAAAATCGAATCGATGATTCGACTTGATGATTCTCATAAGCAGCCCTTACACGTGACAATATTATTGTCAATCCAAAGTATTGTCAATACCGTCAATCCAATTGACTTGGTAACTGGAGTCCGCATTTTTCGAGAAAATCAAGCGTTTGGAGCTTCAAATATTGCAAATGAATATTGAAATATAGAGAGAATAGATTATTGCACATATTTAACAGTTTCTCTCTGGAGAGAAAGTATTGTTGGATTGATGAGCAGTTTTTTTTTTTTTTTTTCAAGAATATAATGTTTAAGGCACACTGCTTAAGCTCTAAGATGCCAAGGGCTTTTACTAATTTTAATTTACGACTAACTTAAAACTAGGGTTGTATCATTGAGTAATGTCATATTTGGGTCGCAATGGTTGACTTTGGCAGATCCAGCCTTCAGCTGGTGATCGGCAGTGGCCGGTGAATTGAATATTTCATGAGAGTCTTCCATATGGCGTTGGTGAATGTTCATGTTGGCCGCATTCTTCGATCCGTGTGGGTCCGCGGGAAACACCCCCAGGTTACGAATACCCGGCGGGTGGCCCGCATGCTGTTGGTAAGTTTCCGTGGGCGATGATGGTGTTGTTACAGAAGAAAATGAGAAAAAAAAAATAGCGAAGTAAATATTGCGGAAAACGGAGTAAAAAGGGGATATGGGAATGAATTGACTAAAACGACAGAGATCTAATTAGTTGACATCGAGATGGTGAAGAGACGGGGAGGGGGGAAGCGAAAAGGTTAGTGACAGCACAAAGATCTTGTTAGTTCCGATGAAGATGGTGGACAGATGAGGAATCGGGATAATCGGCGGAAGTTCAATCAGGAATCAGAACAAATTGGCTCAAATGGCACGTTCCCCTTGATATTTGGAGATTTGTGCCTCATGTCCTGATAACCGTCGCCACAGGTGCAGAGCCCGTTCTCCACGATCCCGATACGCCGGAGATGTGCGTTGAATGTATAGTGATTTGACATGAGCCGTGACATAACGCGAATGAAATCACGACTCACGTTCATCCCCTTGAACCACGGTTTCGTTGATACCTTAGGAATAATGGAGTGTAGCCATCGTCCCAGTTCGTCATTCGTCCATGAAGTTTGCCAACTTTCGAGAGTTTTCTGACGAGAAATACTGAAAAATTCATTGAAGCAGATTGGTCTTTCATAAATATCACCTTCTAATGCGCCCACCTTAGCCAATGAGTCTGCCTTTTCATTTCCCGGAATGGAACAATGCGAAGGGACCCAGACTAACGATATTGAATAAGACCGTTCAGATAAAGTTCTCAAGTGTTCCCGTATTTTCCCCAGAAAATAAGGGGGGTACTTTCCTGGCTTCATTGCTCGGAGAGCTTCTATTGAGCTTAGACTGTCCGTGACAATGAAGTAATGGTCTTTGGGCGAGGTTTCAATGATCTCGAGGGTGTACTGAATAGCAGCTAATTCTGCGACGTAAACTGAAGCCGGATCACTGAGTTTGTACGAAGCGGTGATGTTTTGATTGAAGATACCGAAGCCTGTGGACTCGTTGATGTTTGATCCGTCAGTGTAAAACACCTTTTCACAGTTGACTGTTCTAAATTTATTATAAAAAATATTTGGGGCCACTTGAGGGCGCACGTGATCCGGAATTCCCCGAATCTCTTCTCTCATGGAAGTATCGAAAAACACAGTAGAATCAGAAGTATCCAAGAAATGAGCACGGTTGGAAACAAACGAAGAAGGATTAATATTCTGAGCCATGTAATCAAAATACAAGGACATAAAACGGGTTTGAGAATTGAGCTCAACTAACCTTTCGAAATTTTCAATCACCAGAGGATTCAAAATGTCGCATCGAATGAGTAAACGATATGAGAGATCCCAGAACCGGTTTTTCAATGGGAGAACGCCCGCCAGCACTTCGAGGCTCATCGTATGAGTCGATTGCATGCAACCCAAGGCAATACGCAAACAACGATACTGAATTCTTTCCAGCTTGATGAAATGAGTGTTCGCCGCGGATCGGAAGCAAAAGCATCCGTATTCCATCACGGACAATATCGTTGTTTGGTACAGCCTGATCAGGTCTCCTGGATGGGCACCCCACCACGATCCGGTTATTGTACGAAGAAAGTTGATTCTTTGTTGGCATTTTCGTTTCATATACCTAATGTGACATCCCCATGTGCCTTTGGAGTCGAACCAGACCCCGAGATATTTAAATGTGAAGACCTGAGCTATGTTTTCACCCCCTAGTTGAAGCTGTAGTTGTGCTGGTTCTCGCTTCCTTGAAAATACAACCAGCTCAGTTTTCTCCGTAGAGAACTCGATACCCATTTGAAGAGCCCATATGGATAAGTTGACAAGAGTATCTTGTAACGGCACTTGCAGATCGCCAGCTTTGGGTCCTATAATAGACACAACGCTGTCGTCGGCAAGTTGTCTTAGCGTGCAAGATGTGTTGATACATTTATCGATGTCGTTTACGTAAAAATTGTATAGAAGGGGGCTTAAGCATGAGCCCTGAGGAAGACCCATGTAACTGAATCGTATTGTCGACAAATCACCATGCGCGAAATACATATGTTTCTCAGACAATAGATTATGTAAAAAGTTGTTCAAGACTGGCGAAAGACCATGCTGATGCAGCTTCTCAGATAGGATGTTTATGGAAACTGAGTCAAAAGCCCCCTTGATGTCTAGGAAAACTGACGCCATTTGTTCCTTACGAGCAAATGCCATTTGAATTTCGGTTGAGAGCAACGCCAAACAATCGTTCGTTCCTTTGCCTCTGCGGAAACCAAATTGTGTATCTGAAAGTAAGCCATTAGTTCCGACCCAATTGTCTAGACGGAAGAGAATCATTTTTTCGAACAATTTCCGGATACAGGAAAGCATAGCAATCGGCCGATACGAATTGTGATCGGTGGCTGATTTTCCTGGTTTTTGAATGGCGATAACTCTGACTTGTCTCCAGTCGTGTGGGACAATATTACCCGTGAGGAACTTGTTGAATAAATTCAGCAAGCGCCTTTTGGCGGGGTCAGGCAGATTTTTCAACAAGTTGAATTTTATTCTGTCTAATCCCGGGGCTTTATTGTTACATGACAAGAGTGCAAGTGAGAGCTCTACCATCGAAAACGGTGTTTCGTTTGTGTTTGGTGTCGCGGCGCGGGTGATCTTCTGTTCCGGTACAGAGTCTGGGCATACTTTTGTCGTGAATACGACTTACTTTACTATGGGGTGCCTTTTCAAAATTTACCCTCTGAGAGAGTGATAAGTTTTTGATCGTGAATATCTCTTGTTGTATCTAACGAATCAACATAATTTTTGCTACATGCCATCGGAAATATGATCACAATTTTATGATAAAATTTTCAGTTGTGTGACATAATCTCAAATAGTTCAAAATTAAACTTTTCTGAAATGTTTGGTATAAACGAGTATCAAAGAGGATAATTCATATGGCGCGTTTGCCTTTCTCGTATTTTGAAAGCTCATAGCTCAGTGATCTGTGGAAGGATTTATATAATCTAACTACCAATAGAATCGAAATTTTTCAACTTAAACGTGTATAGCAAGAGCATTGAAGTATTTCAATAGTACACTATTGAAAAACCTATCTCATTTGACCCATGTCAACACCAGCCAATCAGAACGCGTTCTGAGGAAGAGAAGAAAATAGCTGCTGCTGTACAACAAATCGTTCAAGAAAAATGTTTCCAAAAGTGGTGAATATCGTAGTGAGTTCCTCAATTTGGTCCTTCTGAATGCTAGAAACGAATCCCTACAGCATATTGATAGTCTCTTTCAATAAATTATGCAAATCCGAAATGAAATAATCGACATTGAAATTCTATATGCGGCTATTTTTATAGCCGTTAGGACCGCCCATTAGTGAAAAAGCTACAAACGAAATCACATAAAAGGAAATCTCTTAACAAAAATTGAATCAGTTTGGATTCTATCGCCACTGCGAGCAGATGTGTTTTGTGTCGTCTGCACAGCTAGTTTCGCTTTCGACAAGAGCGATTACGTCACAGCTGCCAGTCATTTCGATGGATGAAAAAGCAACGTTGGAGAGCATTATAAAAAATCAGCCGTTCTAATGGCTCTAAAATTTTTCTAAAGAACTATTAGGATTTGTTTTTCGCAAATCGCAGGTAATTATCCTCAGTTTAGTGCAAATCAAGAACAATTTGGTTAGATTTGTGCACTTTTCGCTGTGTGAAATTCACAGTAATCGAGATCAAGTGAAGCCTTTTTTTGCGAAAAATGTTCCGAGTTTAATATCGTAGAGAATTACGCAATTTGACCCTTCTGAATGTTGGAAATGAATCCCTACAGCATATTGATAGTTTTTTTTCAATAAATTATGCAAATCCGAAATGAAATAATCGACATTGAAATTCTATATGCGGCTATTTTTATAGCCGTTAGGACCGCCCATTAGTGAAAAAGCTACAAACGAAATCACACAAAAGGAAATCTCTTAACAAAAATTGAATCAGTTTGGATTCTATCGCCACTGCGAGCAGATGTGTTTTGTGTCGTCTGCACAGCTAGTTTCGCTTTCGACAAGAGCGATTACGTCACAGCTGCCAGTCATTTCGATGGATGAAAAAGCAACGTTGGAGAGCATTATAAAAAATCAGCCGTTCTAATGGCTCTAAAATTTTTCTAAAGAACTATTAGGATTTGTTTTTCGCAAATCGCAGGTAATTATCCTCAGTTTAGTGCAAATCAAGAACAATTTGGTTAGATTTGTGCACTTTTCGCTGTGTGAAATTCACAGTAATCGAGATCAAGTGAAGCCTTTTTTTGCGAAAAATGTTCCGAGTTTAATATCGTAGAGAATTACGCAATTTGACCCTTCTGAATGCTGGAAATGAATCCCTACAGCATATTGATAGTTTTTTTTCAATAAATTATGCAAATCCGAAATGAAATAATCGACATAAAAATTCTGTATGCGGCTATTTTTATAGCCGTTAGGACCGCCCATTAGTGAAAAAGCTACAAACGAAATCACATAAAGGAAACTCTTAACAAAAATTGAATCAGTTTGGATTCTATCGCCACTGCGAGCAGATGTGTTTTGTGTCGTCTGCACAGCTAGTTTCGCTTTCGACAAGAGCGATTACGTCACAGCTGCCAGTCATTTCGATGGATGAAAAAGCAACGTTGGAGAGCATTATAAAAAATCAGCCGTTCTAATGGCTCTAAAAATTTTCTAAAGAACTATTAGGATTTGTTTTTCGCAAACCGCAGGTAATTATCCTCAGTTTAGTGCAAATCAAGAACAATTTGGTTAGATTTGTGCACTTTTCGCTGTGTGAAATTCACAGTAATCGAGATCAAGTGAAGCTTTTTTTTGCGAAAAATGTTCCGAGTTTAATATCGTAGAGAATTACGCAATTTGTCCCTTCTGAATGCTGGAAATGAATCGCTACAGCATATTGATAGTTTTTTTTCAATAAATTTGCAAATGCGAAATAAAATAATCGACATTAATATTCTGTATGCGACTATTTTTATAGCCGTTAGGACCGCCCATTAGTGAAAATGCTACAAACGAAATCACGTAAAAGAAAGCTCCTAACAAAAATCTAATCAGTTTGGATTCTATCGCCAATGCGAGCAGATGTATTTTGTGCCGTTTGCAAAGCTAGTTTCGCTTCCGATAAGAGTGATTACGTCACAGCTGCCAGTCATTTCGATGGATGAATAAGCATCGTTGGAAAGCATTATAAAAAATCAGCCGTTCTAATGGCTCTAAAAGTTTTCTGAAGAACTATTAGGATGTGTTGTTCGCAAATCGAAAGAAAATATCCTCAGTTTAGTGCAAATGTAGAACAGTTTGGTTAGATTCTTGCACTTTTCGCTGTGTGAAATTCACAGTAATCGAGATCAAGTGAAGCCTTCTTTGTTTTTGCGAAAAATGTGGAAAAGGGGAATGCTTGCATAATTCATACAATTGATCAACTATTTGATATTCGGAAGTGTTAAGGAACATGTCATTTGTTTTCGTATTCACGACATCCAGTTATGTCTCTGACATTACCCACCCGCCTTTTTTAGCGAAATCGAATATCCAGCGGTTGGAATATTCCTCGCTTTCATTCGTGGTGTTATGATTGCGCATTCGTCGGGCTGTGTTCCAAAGAGTGCTCATAGATGTTTCTTTCGTTAAGCCGTCTATAAACCGACGCCAGTAACCACGTTTCTTGGCTCTAATCAAGTTCTTAGTTTTAACGTCTAACGCCGCGTAATTCCGGTAATTATCAGGTGTTCCATTTTTTCTGAATATTTTATACGCGGAGGCTCTCTCCGCGTTTAAATTTGTGCACTCTTTGTCCCACCACGGGTTGGGAGGACAGATGTTAGTTTTCGCGCCGGGTACACGTTTCGTCTGAGCTTGAGTCGCGGTGTCGAGAATCAAGCCAGCCAAAAACGTGTACTCTTCCTCCGGAGGAAGTTGTTGGGTTCTTTCAAGTTTCTCAGATATCGAGGTCGCATAGCTATTCCAATCAATATTTCGTGTGAGGTCGTACGAAACATTGATTGTCTTCGATGGTTTTGAGCCGCTGGTGATTGATATTACGATCGGTAGGTGATCGCTACCGTGGGGATCAGGAATTACCTCCCACGTGCAATCCAACCGTAGCGATGTCGAGCAAAGGGATAAATCCAGCGCACTTGGTCTTGCTGGTGGTGCAGGAATCCGTGTCATTTCTCCCGTATTCAATATTGTCATATTGAAGTTATCGCAGATATCATGGATCATAGCTGATCTGTTATCATCGTGAAGACAGCCCCATCCCGTACCGTGTGAGTTAAAGTCTCCCAAAACCAACGTCGGTGCGGGAAGGAGCTCAATGATATCACTGAGTCGCCGATGCCCAACCGAGGCTCTTAGGGGAATGTAGATGGAAGCAATACAAAGGTCCTTACCTTTGATTGTAACATGACATGCGACAACTTCAATACCTGGTATCGAGTGGAGGTTAATTCGATAAAAAGAATAGCACTTTTTGATCCCTAAAAGTACTCCTCCGTAGGGATCATCTCGATCCAGGCGAATAATGTTAAAATCGTGGGAGTTTAAGGGTATTTCAGAAGTTAACCAAGTTTCGCACAATGCAAATGCGTCACATTTCAGATTATTTACTAGAAATTTAAATGAATCTATTTTTGGGATAATACTTCTACAATTCCACTGTAAAACAGTGATTAGATCCGTGACCTCGGTGGATGATTTAGCCATCGAAAGATACAATCGCTGAAAGAAGGGGCCAATTTGCAGTCAACTGCTTCAAATATGTTTTTACTGTAGGCATGAAAGCAATTAAAATGCTTCTAAGAGGGTCTGAAATATTGAAAGTTGTAAAAATCCAGTCCACAACATCAAAAAACTTGATAAGTCCAGCACCTAGTTGGTTCTCTGGTGGATTTTTAGGGACGCTTGGGGATTTTGTAGTCCCTGGAAGTGGTGGGAATTCCATCTCGGAATTGAGTTTTCCGAGACCAGGAGCTTTTTGCTTCGGTGATTTTTCCCGATTCCCGTTAGCTGTAACTTTTCGAAGCCCTTCGGAAGACACCTTCGAACCCTTACTAGGTAGCTTATGAGAAGATTTATTCATTCTTTTCCTACAGCTATGAGGGACCGCTGAAGATGGACCTTCCAAAGGGTCGTCAGAATCGCTCTCGTCAGTCGACAAGCAGGCATATGGATTCGTTGTCTGTTTAGGAGGGGTGGCACTTTTAAGCATCTCTGCGAAGGAACGCTTGGAGTGCTCCTTTAGGGAACGCTTCATTCGATCACCTCGCAGTTTGTAAGCGGGACAATCAGAGAGGTCATGTGGACCCTCCTTACAGTAGAGACACTTTTCAGCATCCTTACCGCAAGAGCCGTCCGCATGAGCTTCCCCACAGTTAGCACAACGTGGCTTATTGCTGCAATGGGTAGCTGTATGCCCCAGTTGTTTGCAATTGGTACAATTCATTATCTGGGGTACAAATAAACGAACAGGCAAACGAACCCGGTCCAAGAGGATGTAGTCGGGCAAAGCAGTGCCGGCGAAGGTCACACGATAAGAGTCTGATTGGGGATAAGACTTTGTTCCATCCCCTGCGATCGATACTGAATGCAATCGCTTGCAATCCAGTATCTTGACATTCTTAAGTGAGGGGTCTTTAAAACAACCCGCCCCGTACTTAAGAATATCCTCGCAAGTCAAACTCGCATCGGTGACCACACCGTCGATTTCTACTTCGCGAGCGGGCACATAGACGCGGTACTCCTGCGTAAAGGGATCCTTTTGAACAAGCTCATTAGCCTGTTTAGAGCTGGTAAACAGGACCCTGAGCTTGTCTGGCCGTATTCTATCAATACTTTTTATAGTATTATATCGCGAAAACAGGTCTCGCGATATTTTTAAAATATTTAAATTTATTTCTCTTGATTTGGTCCGGAAATAGACCGCGTAAGGCCCGGCCGGTAGTGCGAGCCCATCAGGATAGCTCTTTATGCGGGACATTTTACAGACAAGGGAAGTCTCCATTTGAACATCGGGAGCGGGGGGGCCAGGACTTAAATTAGACATGTCGCGGAACTACTTCCGCGCAGAAACAAGTAATTCGGGGGAAATATAATGGTCAAAAACGAATAATCGAAGTAACGGTACTTAACTTAAGATCCAACGGGGGACACCAAGCTGGTCTTCGTCGGTCGGCGTATCGCCGCTTTGATGATGTGCAAAAAACCTCCGAGAGGAAAAAGCACACTTATTTATAATCCTCACACAATGGCCGCTTGTTTATAATCCGCACACTTGGCCTTGATCGGCGAAACAATAACCGGCTAACGGTACCGTTTCGATCCACCGCTCACAATAAGGCACTGTTCTATTATATAATGCGAAAAAAACCTCTCAGAGGAAAAAGCACTATTGTCTATCACACAATATCGTTTCGATCGTCTGACCACTTTATCACACACACACAACTGGTTTTCAATGCTTTCGCAGTAAATCCAAATCACGTCCGTTCGCTCGGAAGGTTGAAACGGCAATGATGAGCAGTTTTGATTTTTTTGAAAATATTTTCGTCAATCCAATGAAGTTTCCATTACACGATCAAAAGTATTGTCAATACTCCTTGTATTGACAATAGTATTGTCTCGTGTAAAGCAGCCCATACTAGGTTGCAATATTTCAAAACCCTTGTGTGGAGCATTCACATACATTTTCATAGACACAACTTATACAAAGATTATATGCACATAGTTAGAATAAGCGGCAATAGTAAAATGATTCTATCGCAATTATCAACGGCCTGTATAGAATCGGATCGCGAAACGAGAATAAGCAACCGTTTGTTGCTTCAGAGAGGATCCCCACAGCAGCGTGCTAACCTTTGATTCTCAGAAATGTCATCGAGAGAAATTCGCTCTCGCACTGGTGTCGATTCTATGTTAAATGAGCCAAGCCGGGTTTTTTGTTGTTGCGATGATTTCCAACTCTCTTTGATGGCACTGATTCAATCGGTGAAGAGTTGCCAGCGAACGTTCATTGATACGATAAAAGCCATCCTTGCCTACGAGTGCTTAATAGTGAAGGCTATTTTTTTGTATCGCGACATCATACACTGCACGTCTTGTTTTTCTTTTGTGCACTATTGCTCAGCTTGCTCCCGCACTTCATTACTAATAAACCCGTGCAAAGCAAAAATGGAAAAAAATTGTGCGGAGAGGGTCACTTGCTAACAGGGTTGCCACATTTAAATCTGCATTTTTCAGAAGAAAAATCTGTAAATCTGTATCGGGAGCTCAAAAACCTGTATTGAAAATCTGTATATAGAAGTGATAAGAAATCGAAGCACAATGGAATGAAAAGTCTTTAGAACCCAAATTTAAAGAAACCAAAACTTTTCTTAGTCTGAATTTTATGATGTTGTAGTTGAAAAAACGCTGGAAGTTGTTTCTGCCTTTGAGCCTCTCGAAATAATGATTTAACGGAACTTCTAAAATCCAATCTGAAAGTGAGAACTTAGTCTGATTATTTTTACTTTCGTTCATTAGGTATAATGCAATCGGCAATCTTTCTTGTTTACTACCTTACGTTATAGCCGCCGAGGCCATCATCTTTCCATCTTATCAGAAGCAATTTTTGAAAGCATACGAAATTACGCTACACTAGTTGTAACTAAAAATAAGCACAAACAAATCTTTATTAGCAGATATAACATCTGTGTTTACTTTCCTTAACATACTCTTTTATATAATTTTTATCCTCTTTTTAAAATTAACACACAATCAGGATAATGTTTTCACTTTGAAAAAAAAATCAATACCATTATTTAATACATTTTAACTCGATCGTTTTACAATTTTTAATCCACGCTATCAAAAATCTGTACAAATCTGTATTTTTTGCAAAAAAAACTGTATTCTGCATATACAGAATCTTGGTCACAAATTTGTCTGAAAAATCTGTAAAATGCAGAATAATATGTATATGTGGCAACCCTGCTTTCTAATCAACGATCTGGAGCCGGTGCGTTGTGGCATTTGTGATGATTTCTTCCATATTAGTCAACAGTGCTGCGGTTTTAACAATCGCTCAAACAGGGATCTGTTCACTCAGAATAAAACGATTTTTGTTTGCTCAAAATGCAAAGTTGAGCTGAACGGTCGCAGCGTTTCTGCTTACATTAAAGACACTCTGGATGATCAGGAACTCCAACTGTTACTAATAGTGGCTTATTCTCATCATATGAGCTAAAGACAACGAGGCAACGTGCATGCAGTGAATAGATTTGTGCAGACTTACCCGTGGTGGTGTCCTTCTCGTCACGTACTCTTGTGTCGCTAACCGCGCGACCAGCCGTTATTTATCGCGGATCCATCCTTGCGCCAAAAGACAAGCTTGTCACCTTCACGCCGTTGCGATGTTTCTCTCGCCACCTGATGACCAGAAGTCTGTTTGTGAGGCCATTGGAATCCTCGCTGGAAGTCCCATACGGCGAATGACCGTGAAGTCTGCACGGTTTTTTGCACTGTACTCAACACATGAATTACTCACAACGTTCCGGAGGATGAAGCCCCTTTTGCCTGCTGGTCGGTAACTTATCCACGAGGTGTTTATTGGCCCGGGCGGCTCCCGGCTTCTCACGCAAATCCAGCTTCCAACAAACACTACCGAAACACTTGCTCCGTGACGCTGAAGGGTGACTTTTATGGTGTCCCCTGATGGGTCACTATGATGGCGGACGACGGTCACGCTTCACCTCGAGCGGAAAAAACTCCCACTTCTCGCAGGTATCTCCCGACGTGCCAATTTCCGATGGCCGCCCGGTCCAACCGGCACACGTTCGCACTCGCTGGCGGAAACTGAATACTGACTCCACCAAAAAAGCTCTCTACCGTGGCCTAGCCACGATTTGAGCGGAACACTTCCACTCTTCCCGTCGTGTACTGTCCGCCTGGCCGCCGGAAACTGACTCTGACTAGAACTACCTCACTCTCTGTCAAGTTAGTCTGGTGTCAGAGTGAACCAGTGCGCCCAATTTTTCAGATTTACAGTTTTGTCTGCACTCTTAATTAAATCTACCTACATGCACGTAATATTTAAATTTACTGATTGTTTATGATACAGTTTTCATAAACCAAACGTTACACAACCCTAGCCAGTGGCAAAAATTTTTCGTGAAGCACGAAAGTGGTTCACGAAAAATTTCTAAAACATTCACTTCTTTAAGAAGTGTGCCGGAGACTGTGCCGATTACAAACTTCAACACAACCTAACACCAATGAACAAAAGCCTAACGGATGCTCTTCAAATCTTGAGCTCAATACAAACTTCTCTTCTACTATATCGCAACATTAACTAAACAGCAGAACTTTTCTGCACAAAATGGTAATCGTACGCCAACAATATATGGCTAAAATGTCTCCGGCTCAGTTCTTGCATGCATTCCTCAAACTTCCACTGAGTAATAACAGGCAGTGATCTTATCTAGTCTTAATGGCTAAATTAAACTAGAAGATCAACGAATAACAAAGAAAAAACAGCATGCAAAATAACGGATTGGCTTAACTACAGAACTGACAGTCTTAGGGAATTGGTTTAATTTGAGGTTTGAGAGGATTTAGTCTCTCCTATCACCACGAGCCCAAGCAAGGGTTATAACCGCGCCCTTGATTCGCGTTCCTTTGGGTTGACGACCTTCGTGGTGACGCCTCCGACCAACAAGACTATTATTGTATCACTGAGCCTTGTGCACCTGTTCGGGCTTTTAGGGGAAATTTTACCGCTTGCGTATTTTGTGAACATGTTTTTATGGGAGCAGGTGCTGCTCATAGCTCGTTTAACACAATGCATCTATCTCATTACTTCGCTGAAATGTGAGGGATATATCTCCGTCGCAAGATAACGACTTGAAAACTAAAGCCAATAAACTGAATTTTAACTTTACCAATAATCTAAACGCCAAACCAGCAATATATATGCTTTAATAAATTTGTATTTGCCACACAGGTAATTAAGGGATGTTTCTAAACCTGTTGGTTCGATAAGTTGTTCGAATCCAACATTTCACCATTAAACCCGAAAACAAAATGGGTTTTTTAGTTGGGCGCCATTGTTATAAATTTATAGGTTATCATTTGAGCAGAGGTGCAACCATGTGCTAAGAGGCGAGTAATCAAATGTGTGCGTGTACTCACCGATATTTCTGATTACGCCGTGATTTCTAGCGACACGATGAGACCGACGGCCTTGATGGATGAAGTCCACTGATTTCCGGACGGTTCTGCTGCCCTAAACAACGTGGCATACGAATCCGACGAGACTTCTCACCGCATGCATCTCGAACTTTCTCCGCCAGCTTTTCTGCTTCCTGCTTTTGTTCGATACTCCAATGCCCCCAAGGAGCCGTTCAATCAGTTGTCCGCTACTACCACAATTTTGTCTCCTTTCTAACCGGTCAGTTCCACTCGGGTTCTAGGCGTCGAGATATTCCCTCGCCGTGAGGTGATCCGAGCACCAAGAGAAGATTACGGGTCACGGTACACCGTGCACAATGCCGTCTTTGTGAAACCGGATTCACTCTTCCTTCTGGAGTTGTGAAGTACGTTGCGAAGCACCGCGAGTGGCAAGTCGCGATTCTTCCGATGGTCCGCAATACACCGATAACTTTTGCCACAATCACCACTCTCCGCCACAGGCAATGGCGACCAGCCCAAAAAAAAATAGCACCCGCCACACTCTACCAGTGACATTAAACTGAACTCACTAAAGAATCACTGTTGCCAACATCTCTTTTCGTTGTCCCATGCCGCATAATTCCAAGTGTTTACACGCTGCGATCTCACACCTCATATGCACATTAAATGGGTTTACACCTTAAATTAACTTATACGTTACACAACCTTCCAGTTCGGCCAGTCTATCTGTTCAGGTTCGTCAGCTATTTGATCTGGTCCAATCGCTAAGTAAACAAGTCGAACATTTAGTGTCTGAGCGTTCGATTACTAATCCTTCTATCGGTAATAATTGGCCAAAATTAGGATTGAATTGGCGTCGTGGAAACAACGGTCGCCCTGTGCAAGTGACTGCAGATCGTGGAACTAAGTCTATCGACTTGAGTGATGTGTCCGATGCTGTTGATGTGGTACGGCTGGTTCCAAAAGAAGCAGATGCATCTACCTGGCCTAGTGAAATTTTGTTCCGTGAATTCGTCAATCAAGGAAGAATGCGTGCTTCTGAACGAGTTACACCTAGCATCCCTTTAGTCACCGATTCAGAGAAGATTTAGTCAACCCAATCTCATCACACGCTCTGGGACACCCTGTAACAGGCATTGAGGAAGTCCCCCTACCACCCGACCCAGTCGTTCTCTCCGCTGACATCCAACATCATCATCGTCCCGGTTCTGTGGTTGGTGATGATAGTGGGGACTTTCGACATGCTACCCCAGGCGAGTGTTTTGTTTGTTCTAATGCAGCTGTTCCTGATACTCAAATGCATTTTAGCCATCCACCCTGCTCTACTTCATCGTCTGAGTGCATCAGCATCTATTACCAAAACGTGCGTGGATTACGGACAAATATGGGTGGATTCTTTTTGTCTGTAACGGAAGCAGTACATGACGTCATCGTTGTGACAGAGACCTGGCTGGTCGATCAGATTTTTTCCACCAGACTTTTCGGACATCAGTATACCGTTTTTCGCACCGATCGGTCCCCTGCTAACAGTCATAAAACTCGCGGAGGTGGTGTCTTGATAGCTGTGTCTAAAAATTGAATTGTTTTATCACATCACATATGACATGATTACAGCTGCCTTATTTCGACTAAAGTTGTCGTTTGCTGTAGGTCCGAATGGAATCCCATCGTCTGTGTTAAAACGTTGTTCTGAAGCCCTAATCCATCCGTTAGCAATACTGTTTAATCTCTCGATTCAGCGAAGTGATTGATGCCGCTTACAACGATCTAAAGGCGGCATTCGACCGGATAGATCACGGAATCATTCCAAAGAAATTGGAGTTACTTGGCGTTTCTACTCGTGCAGTTTGCTGGTTCAGATTCTATTTATCACAACGCTGTGTGCGAGTTTTGATTGGCTCAGTTATATCGGATGAGTTTTCGAACCTTTCCGGAGTTTCACAAGGTAGCGTACTCGGTCCGCTGCTGTTCTCGATCTATATAAACGATGTGTCTCTGCTTTTGCCACTGGATTGTAAATTATTTTACGTAGACGACACAAAAATTTTTTAAATCATCAAGTGCCTTTCGGACTGCATCGAATTACAAAAAATGCTGAATGCATTCCAAAATTGGAGCTCTAACAGCCTTTTGGATTTGAGCGTCGAAAAAAGCAGGATTATTTCCTTCCACCGTAAAAAAGCTCCAATTGCGTTCGATTACAAAATCTCAGGACGCTCCCTGGCCCGAACAGAGCACATCAAAGATCGTGGCGTGAATTTACTTTCAAGTTACACTATGACAACATCATTTCTGGGCTTCATCTTTAGGATTTCGTCCGAGTTCCGTGATCCGTTATGTTTGAGATCCCTATATTGCTCGCTGGTTCAGTCATTGCTCAAATCTAATGCGATTGTATGGTGCCCGTTTCACTCTAATTAGATTACCAGGATTGAGGCAATTCAACGAAAATTCGTGAGATACGCATTGCGGTTTTTACCTTGGTCTGATCCAACGCAGCTACCCTCATACGAGGGCCGTTGCCGTTTACTACATCTTGAACCTTTGGAATTGAGAAGAGCATATGCTCAAGCATCATTTGCTGCGAAACTGGTTATGGGTAGTGTAGAATGCCCTGCTTTACTCGAGCGACTAAATTTGTATACTCCTGAGAGGCCTCTTCGACAACGACCTTTTCTGCTATTGGAAACTCGTAACACATTATATGGTCAAAATGAACCATTCAGATCTGATTGCCTACGATTCAATGACTTTGCCGAATATTTTAATTTCAACGTGTTGTCTAATGTTTTTTTATCTTAGATTACTTGATCGTTGCCGTGTTGTCTACTGTAATAATGTACTTTAAGATCTACATAAATCGTAAATTAAAATGATTCAGATTACTTGAAGTGAAATTAATCTTTAAAAGAAAATAGTAGTGCTTTTTACAATTTTCCTTTTCAATGACATAGCATGTGAGACATTAGTTAAAATCAAGCAAAAATTATGTCCATCACACCACTTCATTCAATTTATATTTGAAGTCTTCATATTCCAAAACATAACGCCTGAATTCATGTTGCGAAGATCAACATAGTAGCAGAGACACGCCTGAAGTTTTGCCCATCAATGTACAATGTGCTACGCTAAAATTTCAACGAAATCAATCCAAATGGTTCATGATCCGAGAATTTTTAATCATGGTGTATTGTCATAACATGAAAATTCACTCTTTTCCTTAAATCATGACTCGTTTTGCTCATATGTAGAATTTAACCCGTATAGATTTCTATGAAATTTTAATCGTGCTTGCAATCCGGTTCCGGGATTAGAAGGGAGGGAGTGTTAAAAGTTTCGAACCGTTTTTTAACACAAAGGAAAATATCCATGATAAATTAAATTTTAGCCAAACATTGTTTCCAATTAATTTGCTATCATTTCACTAGTTATTATATGGGAACAAAAGGGACGGTCACAATAGCAGCATTCTGAAGGAGTTGTTTTTCCAATTGTGACCCAACGATCAGGTTCAAATATTTCCGACTTCTTAGTCATTTTAAGTTCAAATATTCATCACTCAGCTGTATTCTGGTTAGCTTTTGATCGAAACAGAAAAAAATTAGTTAAATTCTATTGGCTGCTGTGACTACTTGTTCCAACTTTAACAAGGAAATTTCATTTTGTTATCAAAGCGAATGTATTAAACTTAGTTACTGTTAACTACTGTCTTCGAAAGACAAAATTGTTAGATTCTGTAGTGAATAATAAAGTAGCATGTTGCTTGGCCCTGCCATGTCAGTCCAGTTAGGAATTGAAATTCTTTCACTTTGCAACCCGTTGTGTGCTGCTGTGTAAAATGCATTGCTCCGAAGAGCCCTGCATATCTGTTGTACTACCGAGCGACAAGACCACAGATAACAGATGTTTAAGCAAACGTAAAGTTCTTTGATTCCTCTTCAAAATTTCAATGGCTTGCGCTGATGTAATCAAACACAATAATTTCTATTTTATTCTTATCATTTAAATAGATGAGCCGACTGAAGAAACACAGATGAACTTTGTTTTTTCTTCAATGTTATCTAAGATCGTGATCCGCTTATTTCGATCGTGCAACGATAAAAGGGCCTAACTGCGAGTGACAGCTTCTCTTTGTTTACTTTTTGTTTCACGAATTATCAAATCGATTTTATATTAAAGCTTAACTCTTCGCATAACTTTCAAACCAAATTCTTTCGATTAATATTTGGAAGTTTGAGGGAATAACAATTAAATTTTCGCAATAATCTAAAGCGACAACAAACAAAGAGAGGCAGATGGAACAAAAGGTGGAGCGTTCAATTTATGTATAAACGGTCAAGTGACTTATAACACGAATTTTGTACTGGAGCCTAAGCTTCTGTTATCTGTGGCAAGACACAGCTTTGCAAATCCATGGATTTATTTCCAACACAAATGAAGGTGAACCCGGAAGAAAGACAAATTATATGCAGCGTGAGCATATTTCCATTTTTTTCCGCGATGGATTCAAAATGCATAATGTATAAGTCAGAAGGAAAGAAACAATATCTAGCAGTGCCAAGCTTATGGTGGAAAGAATAAGTGTAAATTGATTATTTTGAAACCAGCGCAAGATTGCATTCTCAGATTTCATATTTTCTTTAGAAAATATATACATGTTGACTAAAAAATCCTGCTGCATTTTTCTACCAATTTCACAGATATATTAGTTCAACAAATTTTCAACGTTTATTTAAATACGATTGTGATTCTATCATGCATCAAATCAAAAACATGTTGGCGCACTCATGACAACATAGTTTTGATGGTTCAACCGTTCTAATACAAGCTTTTTTTAAGAGTTAACTTGTTTGTATTACAACTCAACAAACTGATTGTTCTTCTCTTCGAGCGATGGCAAAATATCAATTTTTACTTTACACATAATCCATATCATGCCTGGAAGTGCGGTGACAGACAGAGGGAAAACTTGGGCTATAGAAATAAATTTTATGAAAGAAAACAATCGTTCGTTTTGGCTTGTTGCGCGGGAAACTTTTCCCTGCTTTCTCAATATGCTATCTTTATACTTGTTCGAAATTTTGTCTTCCTGAGTTCGACTTGGCTTGGCATGGTTTAGCTTGGCTTATAAGTTGAAGTTCCACGGCTCTGCTACCGAAAGCAAACACACATATCTTTTGGAACAATGCACCAGATAGATCGTATTGGAAACTAGCAGAGTAAGCTTTGGCCTTCGGACTGCCAATACCGGCAAGGAGTTTGGCATAAAAGGTGAAGCCCCTGCTGTTTACCTCTTTTACCCTTGTCAATAACTATCGAAAAAGTTCAATCGCAAAACTGGACGACGGAAATCGACGAAGAAGAATAACTGTGTAATAGCGTACTTCCGATCGCAATTTCTCCAATATCCTTTTATGTTTGATGTCAAGTCACTTGAGAGTTTATAGTGGCAGTCACCACACGGACCAAATACTAAGTGGCTCGGAAAGAGCTGGGAAAAATAACAAATTTATTTATGGATGAGCCAACTGGAGTAGTAATCCGCTTACTTCGGTATGGAGCGCTTCGTGAACTTTTATGGATAATCGAACCGGAGGGGTTTTTTTTATTATTCAGAACGTATTTGATCCAAAGTTAGTGTAGTTAGTGCAATGAACGTCAACAAGCAGTGAACCTGTCCCGTTTGATGCGGCACTGAAATTATCAAACCGTAAATATTTTTCTTTTCTATCGTTTGAGGTTGCTCCTAGCTTGCCGCTCCAAATTGGAAAACTGTGATTTAAGTTTTCATGAATTTATTATAGCTGTTTTCAATTAAGAATAATTGGTTTCTCCTTCTTATGTTTTCCTGTTGCTTTTTCATTCTGGTTGATTATTTCAAATTTGTTTATTTGTTTATTTGTTTCTGATGATTCATCTGACATAGTTTGTCTTAATGAATAAAAATTAATGAACTAAGTACACTAAAATTAATTATCACGATACACAATATGAAAAAGGTCAAGTAGACGTTGATGAAACACACGGGACGACATATTAAAATCGAAATACGGGAAAAACTCGTTGAATCTCGTACAGACTGAGCGAAAAGGTTCGTGCTGTCCATAAACCGTATTCCTTGATTCCAGGAGTAGAAAGTTGCGTTGATGAAGTGATCTTTCCGGTGCGTAGAGATTTAACCGCATTAGCAAAGGTCAATATCCCCCAAAAGCAGTTTAGCAGCAAATGTAGCCTGAGCAATGATTCGGCGTGTTTCCAATGGCTCAAGATTTAATTTAAGATTTTAGACGACATCGATCGGTATATGGCGGTAAATTCATGGAGTCACGCCACGGTAGCAGGCGCAGAGCGTATCGCACAAATTTTCGTTGAACAGCTTTAATCCTAGTATTCCAGAGAGCATGGTAAGGAAACCATACCACAACGTTTGACTCAAGTATAGAGCGTACAAGTGAGCAATACAAAGATCTCAAACACAACGGATCCCGAAACTCTCAGGCAATCTTCATGATGAAACCGAGTTGACGATTGGCTTTGGCTAAAATTTCATCATAATGAAGTCTAAAAGTCATTTTTGGATCCAGAATGACACCAAGATCCTTTATATTCTCCACTCGTGTCATGGATCTTCCCGCAATGAAATAATCGAATATGCCAGGATCAGTTTTACGATGGAAGGAGATGATACAGCATTTCTCGATACTTAAACACAAATAGTTTTTTGAGCACCATTCAACGTACGTTTGTATCATTTCCTGTAACTCAATGCAACCCACAAGACATTTGACAACTTTAAAGATTTTTGTGTCATCGGCATAGGAGAGTCTGCATTCCGGTGGTAACAGTAGCAGAAAATCGTTCATGAAAATCGAAAGCAACAGTGGATCAAGATTACTGCCTTGCGGAACTCCGGGCAGGTTTGAGAAAACTTCTGAAATCGACGAGCCAATTTTTACACTGACATAACGGTTTGTTAGGTAGGATCTGAACCATTCCACGCTCATCGATGAGATTCCCAATCGTTGCAATTTTGATAGAAGAATTCCATGATCCACTTTTTTCGTTGCGGGCCGTTTCATCGGTTAAGTACATAGAGTGCGGAAGGCCCGCCTCTCTCCTTTTTGAGTTAACGAAGGACCAGAAACGTTTAGGGTTTCGACGAAGATTCATTCTACTACGTTTAATATAGCAACGATATAGAAAAATGTTGTAACGACGATACTGTCTAGTACAGTTCTTGCTCGCATCTCACCCAACGCAGTCGAAAATCGTTTACGGTCGAAACAACAGAAACAAAGACAACACGCCAGTGAACAATAGAGTGTAAGGAATGGTCAAATACGATTTAACAAAGCCTGAAACTTGGCCTGCAAGACCGAATTCAATTTGTATAGATTTCAAGCGTTGCAAAGTTAGACCAGCAGCAAATGAAATTGAAATCTTACTTAAAGAACGAATGCATCTAAGACGCTAATAACTAACTGTGTGTACATTATGTTTAAACGTGAAAGCGATACACTTGCATTTGGCTTCGGTTAACAACGAAGTGCACAGCGTTGAGTGTGACAACATTAAATACAAAATCCCTGTGCACATGGTGGACAATGCCAAAGAAGTACGCGTGCATGACCTCCCCCCACAGGCCACCGATCAGTACGTTCGGGAGAATATGTCGCAGTACGGTGAAATCCTTTCCATCGAAAGGAAAGTATGGCGGAATTTTTCCCCGGCATCCGGAATGGCGTGCGAGTTGTGCGTATGCAACTACGTAAGTCAATTCCATCTTACATCATTTGTGGTCAAGGTGGGACACGTTCGTGTAAAACGTTGATTACCTATCAAAATCAGCTGGTTACATGCCAGTTTTGTGAACAACCTGCACACTACAGTACACCTTGCACTGAAACTGCGAAAAAGACATCTTCAACCAAAGACAAGGTCAACCGTTCAACAACGAAAACTAGTGAGAGCAGTACTCATGTTTCACCATCAAACCAACCAGCAACTGCAACCAATGAACAACGAGGCGCATCGAGCATATTTCAACCCAAGTGTTATCACAAGATGACATTATTGAGACGAATTTTGATGAAATTAAATCAATTATTAGGAAACTCAAAAACATGAAGGCTCCTGGTAATGATGGAATTTTTAATATTCTTATTAAAAATCTTCCCGATGTTGCCTTGAGACTCCTGGTTAAAATTTGCAACAAGTGTTTTTCATTAACTTACTTCCCAAAAAGATGGAAAAACGCTTAAGTAATTCCTATCCTCGAACCTGATAAAAACCCAGCAGAAACATCAAGTTATCGTCCAATTAGCTTACTTTCTTCTATCAGTAAACTTTTTAAAAAATTATCTTGTTGAGAATGATGTCTCATATAAATGAGAATTCAATTTTTTTACCAGAGCAGTTTGGATTTTGTCATGAACATTCAACTACTCATCAACTTGTAAGAGTAACGAACACGATAAAAGCAAATAAATCTTCTGGGTTATCCACTGGAGTTGCTCTTCTAGACATAGAAAAAGCATTCGACAGTGTTTGGCACAAAGGTTTAATAGCAAAAATGTCTGATTTCCAGTTTCCCATTTATTTGATCAAAATGATTCAAAATTGTTTAACTGATCGTACTCTTCAGGTTAGCTATCAGAATTGTAAATCTGAATTGCTACCCGTACGAGCCGGTGTTCCGCAGGGTTCTAGCGTAGCTCCAATCTTGTATAATATTTCACTTCTGATCTTCCAAATCTACCCGTTGGTTGTCAGAAATCGCAAAATACTAACGCAAAATATTAACGTATGACAAAAAACTCACTTTCAAGGATCACATTGAAGGAATCCAGGCAAAGTGTAATAAATATATCAAATGTTTATATCCTCTTATAATCAGAAATTCTAAGCTCTGTCTAAAAAACAAATTGTTAATTTATAAACAAATTTTCAGACCAGCCATGCTTTATGCAGTACCAGTTTGGTCAAGTTGTTGTTCCACCAGGAAGAAAACGCTTTAAAGGATTCAGAATAAAATTCTGAAAATTTTGAAGCGTCCTCCCTGGTTTAGTACAAATGAGTTACACAGACTCACAAATATAGAACCATTAGATGTAATGTCACATAATATTATAAGCAAATTCCGACAAAAATCGATGCAATCTTCAATTGAATCGATTCGCTCTCTGTATTAGTTAGTAAGTTAGTATATAAGTTCCTTTTCCCCCATACACAATACAAGTAGGTTTAGAATTTTCCCTACACAAAAATCTCAGAATTGCGGAAGCAAATAATGTCCTCATGGTAATAACCAAATCATATATATAATAGGGCTGAAAAGTCACCACTTGTGGCTGAACACCCAATTTAAATCTTAATAATTTAGGCCTGAATAAAAATATCTTAAATAAAAAAGATACTGTCTAGTTACTGTATTCAGTTATTGTTTGAAGTACTGCGAACGAGTGTTACAATATTTTCGTAAGGTGGCAGAACGTGTTCGCTTAAGAGCACGTAAACGTGGATTAGACCACGGCGGTTTTAGCGGTGAACGACAAGCTGGAACAGCGTGAGAAACAACACTTTCTACAGCATCGCAGAAACATTCAACAGCGTCATTGACATTAGCAGTCCTTTAAATGAATCGCCAGTCGATAACGGAAAGTAGATCGTTCAGTTCGGCATAATCGACTAGACGGAAGTCAAGAGAGAATGAGATAGATGGTTCGTCGTACTCAATTGGCGTTGGTATCCTAAACTCAACGCCTAAAGCGGGATGGTCCGCGTCAAGGTCAATCAGTAGCTCAACTGGTGAGAAAACGGTTATGACCGGTAAAGCGACATCATTTGCGAGTATTAAATCTAACAGACGATCGTTTCGATTCAGCAATGTATTAATCTGGGTAAATCCATTCAGGTTGAACCCATCGAGAAGAGTGCTGCAAGCAGTCGGAATTTGCGACAGCAGTGGATCAACGCCTTCAGGAAAACACTATCGTAAACCGGATCGATTATAGTTACCGAACAATAGCGCAGGAGTGCGAGGGCTTAATCGGGAAGATATTGAACTCAAGGAGTCTATGTGCTCATTGATACTCAACGAATCGTTTTTACGATCAGGAGGCAGGTAAATTACTCCCATGCTAAGCGAATTTCGTGGGAGTTCAACCAATACCCATAACTGCTCAAGCGATACAGATATGATTGTTTGATCAATCGAACTGCTAATTTTTTTCGATACTGCGATCAGTACGCCTCCACCGCGTGTTTTGTGACTGTTCAACGGCGAGCGATCACTCCTGTAAACAGCATACAGGTGACGGAAGAGTTGCACAGAGAAAATTCGATCATTCAGCCAGGTTTCCGTTAGGACGATAATGTCGTATTCGGCATCCGAAACAGCTAGGAAGAATGCATCAATTTTTGTCCTCAATCCACGTACGTTCTGGTAGTAAATGCGTAAACCATTCGAAAAAGCAACACTAGAAAGCGGAAAATTGTCAAGTACAGCGGGTTCTGGTGGCTCATTATACTCGCCTGGAGTAGCATGTCGGAAGCCTCCTCTACCATCACCGACCACAGGACCGGGACGATGACGATGATGGATATCTTCGGAGAGCACGACTGGGAGGAGTGGTAGGGAGACTTCCTTAGTGCTTGTTACTGGGTGTCCCGGATCCGAGACTGCGACGACGATGGTTGAGGAGTGCCGTTGTCTAAAGGGGTCGTAAGTGCTCTTCTTTCAGCAGTACGCACTTTAACGTGATCGACAAATTCGCGAAACAGAAGTCCACTGGGCCAGGTCGATGCATCAAGTGATTGTTCTTTTAAAGATGGGTCTAGTCCGACTTTAAACGATATAAACGTAAATTTGGTTGGATCCGCATCTTTTGGAACAAGCCGTACGACATCGACAGCGTCAGATACATCGAGACAGCGAGAGATAATTTTTTGCACATCTTTAACGGTCACCAACGGTTGAAATCCAGATAAGTAGAGCCAAAATTTGTGTGATGCAACTGGAGAAACAATGAACGGAACAGATAAATCGCTCAGATCGATAGATTTGGTTCCATGTACAGCAGCATCTTGCACGGCTTGCCCATTGTTTCCACGCCGACGTTGATTACACTGCACTACTTAGATAAAACCGAATGAAACGCTATTTGGCATGAATTTGATTTATAGCAGTAAAATGATCGTAGCATTGTCAGCATGTCTCGAACGCACAGTAGGCGCAGCATTTGAATTAGCGTAGTGGTATCATGCGCTAAATTGGCTAATATTTTTTAATCAACTGCATAACATGACAATTTGCTGCTTTTATTAATGATATTACTCCACCACCACGGTAGTGCTGAACAAATGTTAATTGCATCATTTATCATTTATCAACCACCTTATGTACACTGAAGATTTTCAGAAGGGTTCAGTTTTTTTTCATCGGCGTATTTATTTATCTATATTCTGCAAAGGATTGAGATATAACAGCTATGGTAATTCATTTCCCAAAAATTTTGCTGTCGGGAATAGTATAAGATATGTTAAATGTGCGAACTTTTTTCTTAAATATCCTCGAGGAAAATGTGTGAGCTTTTCATAACTAATTTTTTGGCATGTGAAATCAGGTTCAGTGAGAATCGGCCAGTATTTCACGAATATATGCTTCAATATTGACTTCCAGTGCGTCAATCGTTGTATGTTTGTCCATGTAGATATGAGCCTTAACATGGCCCACAAAAAATAGTAAAAAGGCGTTAAATCACACGATCTAGGTAGCCACGTTCCTAAACGTGAGATAAACTGTTCACTGAAGGCGGCTCCTAATTTGCTCATTGTTTCGTGTGCCGTGTGAAATGTGGCACCGTCTTGTTGAAACCACATGTTAGGCGTGTCCAATTATTCCATTTTGGCCAAACAAATTCGTCCAACATCACACGGTAGCGCTCGCAATTCACAGTAACGGTCCGCTCATCGTCGCCTTCGAAGATATATGACCCGATGATGCCTTCGGTCCATAATCCACACCAAATAGTGACTTTCTTGAGATGCATTTGTAGCTCTTGCAATGCTTCTGGTTGATCTTCACTCCAGATGCGGCAATTTTGCTTGTTGACGTATCCATATAACCAGAAATGAGCTTCGTCGCTAATGTTAGACGTTGTACGGGGTCGTGTGGCTTCAATTCTCGTTCTAGCTGTATCTTGTAAGATCTGACACCCAAATCCTTTCGCAAAATTTTCCACAACGTAGAGTAACAGAGACCCAATTGCTGCGAACGGCGGCGAATTGACATTTCACGGACATCAGCAATACTGGCGGATACAGCCGCAATATTTTCTTTAGTCCGCACTCTTCGTATGCGTGTTTGTGGTTTAATGTGCAATAGTGTAAACTGGGTTCGAAATTTAGTCACAAGCTTTCGAATAGTTCCCTCAACAAACTGACAATAATTTACAAGCGTTGTTTGTTCGTAAGTCGATTCATGAATAAATTATGGACCAAACTGAACAAGTTTGGCAATGACACAAGATACGACTCACGCGTGATTGGTCAAAAACAGTGTTGCCAAAAATCACCCTTTACTTTTATTTGATGATAAATTTTTTGTCTTGATGAGTAAGTTTTTATAGTTGATCAAAAGCAATAAATATGGCTTGTAAAATCAAGGAGATAACGCCGAAAGAACGTAAAATGATCGTAACTAGGGTAAAGGCTCCCTATTTCATCTCATTTGTAGGAACGTTACTTTAAAAACCTGATTTAGCCACCAAAAACACTACGATTTTTTCATATTTCTGCTTAATTCGCCTTGCTCCACATTGGGAATTGATTCACATTCCTTGGAAATTAAAATAATAATTAAAAAATCAGCTAAAAACACTTCTGATATGTTCACTACTGTGCTCCTAATTTCATCTCAAAGGTTTTGTGTTCATCCTATCGTTGGTCCTTAATATATCCCATAAATTAGCAATGGCGACAGCAATCAAAACCAAAATATTGCACTATTACACTCTCAGGTTCAAAATGTCAGAATTTTCCTTAAAAAGGACCTAATGCCAACACACGATATTGAAAAAAAAACAGTTTCGAATCATTTAGACGTTTAAAATTTGTTGGATCGTGCAGTTAATTTGGAGAACTAAAAAAAAATAGAATTGTTACTATATAGGCATTAGCCCTTCTAAAAACAAAATGTACAACCAGAGTTGCCATTCATACAGATTTATCTGTATTGTATAGATTTTTGCGTTCGCGTTCGTTAAATCAGATTACAGATTTTCTAAATTTAATACAGATTTGTAAAGGCTCATAAAAAGTGAGAAGTAAAACGTTAGACTTTTCTCTCTGAGTATCTATTAGTATTTGATTACAGTACCTCTTTAAAAGTTTATTAATCAACGGACAAATCACATGTTAAAATGGAAATCTTTTGTGCAAATGTTTGATGATGAACACTGATAAACATTTATATTAAAATTTAAAACCAATTTGAATTTGATTTGAATTTGAATTTGATTCATTTTATTAGTGAAAACAGATAGAGCAAATACATATTTTCTATGAAAATATCTGGCATCTCTGTGCACAGCCGATGAAACACACACATTTAACAGAGTTATAGTGACGTATAGCGAAAAGAAACCAGTGCTACTAGATTTGCCACAATGGTTATTTGAGTTTGAGTTTTATTTATATATAAATGTCAATGATATAATTAAACTAATGTCACGGACACCAAAAAATACTTGTTGATGATAATTTAAAGAAGAAAAAAAAATTTTTTTTATTTAACATTATGAGAAAACTTGGCAACCTTGGGATACGAAATGAGATGAAAACAAAGCGCAATCATGTGAATTAAGTGCAAATTTTCATCTCATATTTTTTATTGCTTTTATTGCTTATCAGGTAATTTCGGAAGTCTTTAATCGTTGAATAAACAAGTGAAAAGTGAACATTACTAACTATAAAGTCATCCAACATTGAATAGTGGTGTAAATATTCAGAAACATGATGAATTGTAAAACTTCAGACGAAAGTGGTTCCTTCATCAAAATGTGAGTTTATTTTAAATGAAAAAAGCGATCGTTTAAGGCTTTTTAACTATTTTTCTCAATTGGAAAGTGTGGCAAAACCTAAAATAAATGTTTTAAAACGTTCCACAGTTTTGTTCAGGTACGTTTAAAGATATGATTAATGTTCAAAGTTATGAGGTGAAGGAATGAGATGGAAATTGGAGCAGAGATGAAATAGGGAGCCCTTACCCTATGCGAAATGAAGGTAAAACGTTTGTGGCATAATCACAACTGTTTGCTAGAAACACAGCAACAATACGAAGCGTAGCTCCATAAGAGATATCACATTGCAGGAGATTCTATATGAATAAGAAGAGAACTGGTCGTCCGAAAGTGTTTAATGAACTAGTTTGCTACAAAATTATTAGCTACATTAGCAAGAATCACCATAAAACATCTTCTGAAATTGCAGTTGGAATCAAACAGGACATGGGTAAAACCGTGTGCAACAGAACCATACGTAATGATCTCAAATAGGCCGGGTATATTGCACGAGTAGCTCGACGAAAACCGCTGAATTCGAAATGTAACCAACTGAAGCGGAAGGCTTTTGCTCAGTAGTTCATAAATAAAGATAAATCATTCTGGGTCAATGCATAGCATTTTCGTATCTGACGGTCGTTTTCTCGTGTGGTGGAAATCAAATACAGTACTTGGGTTAAGAGGCAACTTACAATCTTAGGAAACCAGCCATTGTTGCAAAATACAAAAGCAGTTTTCTCCGTTATCGTTGAGCGGAAGTTCGAAAAAGATACATTAGTTAATCTGGTACATTATTTAAATAATAAAGTGATGTTGATGTTCTCTCGATCTAGCACTAGCAGTAAAAACTGATTTTGCGTTTTACAACAATGGCTGTTTTCCCAAGATTGTAAGTAGAACCTTAAAGAACATTAAACCTACTGTTCAACAAGGTGGAGGTAGACCTGTGCGCCGATCAAAATTGTCAACATCGGTGGCTAAAGCGTCTGTTTGACCACCGCGAATTGGCGTGAAGCCATTTCCTGAAAATATCGGCGGCGGAGGCGACACGATTCGGCTTAATCAATTATAAACATATTATTAAGTATATTAATTAAGCGAAGTGTCGAAATTATCGGCGACGGGAGTGTGGCGCGGCGGCGCACAGGTCTAGGTGGAGGTAGTGTTATGGTGTTAAATTTATAGTTTATTGTGGTCTTAATAAAGACGAATGATAAGTTTTCGTTTGAGTCGGAGTATGTGAAGTTATATAACCTGTAACACATTACCGTGTAGTTAGATGACCTGTTACACATTACTGTAATTACTCATTGAAAACTCAATTTCATTAAATCTCACCAATTTATTTACTTATTTATTTATTTATATTTTAATCAACAGACAAACTAAAGTCCTAATGACTATTTCTAAGAATATTCAAAAAATTCGCCTTTATTCTGCTACGAGGAAAATGAAAATCGAATCCCATAGATACGCCACTGAAGGTTCGCTGCAATCCAATAACGGCACCGTTGATTCCGTAGTTAGTACGACGTAGAGGCATTCTGAGGAGGTTGTTGTTGCGAAGAACTCTAGAACGAACATTGATGTTGATTTGACTAAGTAGTGCAGGGAAATCAATATTGTTCGTCAAAACATCGGCAATTAGCATTGCACGGAACAGATATCGACGCACTAGCAGATTATCGAGTCCGATAAGCATCCCACGGCTTTCGTAACTAGGCAGCTGGTGAGAGTTATTCCAGGGCAAACGACGAAGAGCGAAACGAACGAATCTGCGCTGTATTGATTGAAGTCTTAAAGCTCCATTATGAAAGTGAGGGTTCCATACTGCCGAACAATATTCGAGTGTTGACCGTACAAGCGAGCAGTAGAACGACTTCATATAGTATATATCTGTGAAGTGCTTAGCGGTTCTCATGACAAATCCTAGACAACGAGAAGCCTTTGCCACAATGTACGAAATATGATGCTTGTAATTCAATTGTTCGTCGAGAAGAACGCCAAGATCTTTGACACAATTGACTCTATCAATCACTGATCCTCGAAGACAATAATTGAAACATATAGGTGTTTTTTCCGTGTGAAGGTGATAATCGAGCATTTGCTGATATTTAGCGTCATTCTTTTAATTTCACACCACTCCGAGAAAATTTCAAGCTCACTCTGATGGAAAAAAAGGCATCTTCAAGAGTCTTGATAATTTGGAATAACTTTAGGTCGTCAGCAAAAGATAGTCGTGGACCTTTCAATGAAAAGTTGACGTCGTTGAAATACAGTAGAAATATCAGTGGTCCGAGATGACTGCCTTGTGAAATACCAGAAAAGGCAAAAACTCCTTGAAAACATTTTCATTGATCTTAACCGCCAGCCGTCGATTGCAAAGATATGATTGAATCAATCATATCGAAGAATGTTGATGTGCGTTTTCTGAATTCCTGAAATCTTCGATATTTTCAATCCAACCCGAAAACCTTCTTGTCTCAACTAAGTCCAATAATGATAATGATTCAGATGTCAAATCTAGTAAACGATTGCTGTGATGGAGATGCACTGATTGCTAATGGTCACAGAAACGAGGCGAAACGTGGTAACTAAGTTGTGGTTTAGAACGACACAGTTGGAACCGAAGCCCAGTCTGTCCAATTTGGCAATTGTGATAGCGTGATTAATTTTATCAAAAGCAGCAGAGAGCTCCGTGTAGACAACGTCCGTTTGATGGCCTTTGGACATAGCATCCGTTATAAACGTCGTGAAAGTTAGTAGGTTAGTGGCAGTTGAGCGTTTCGGCATGAACACGTGTTGTGTTTCTACGATGTACTGCTTGCAGTGATTAAAAATAGCCTCCAGAACGACCAACTCAAACAATTCACGAATGGCGCTAAGAGCGGTGATACCACGGTAGTTATCGATGTTCTCCTTTTTTGTACACAGGAAACATATAAGCAGATTTCCAGATATCAAGAAATACTCCAGTCATGAGTGACAGTCGGAACAGAAGACATAGGTTCTCAAATACCATTAGCATATGTTACGTGTGGTTTTGTATATCACTACTGGTGGCTGCTTTTCAGCACCGGACCACAAATTCAGGGTCGTTTACCTTTTTGGTTTCCGAAGAAATTTCACTTCACTACTCGGTTTTGGGCGGACTTTCTTCCCAACTTGTGGCACCTGAGTAAATCGTTTCGGCGGAAACAAGTAACAACATAAAACAAAATGGACGACACAGCTTGAATATGAAAGAAAAACCGTACAATTTTTAACTTTAAACACTATACTTTATATAAAAAAAACACTAAAGAATATACTTTCTTTTACTTGCGCAAGTTTATTCGTTGATAACTTCTTCTCAACACTCCGTTGCGGCCGTGATGATCGTTGGTCGACTTGCTGATCTCGGCGGGCGACGACGGGCGGGACGGCACTGGCTTCGGGGCGATGTGATGTGATGACAAGGGTGTCTAGATGATGCAGCAACTCGGCCTTTTTTTAACGGAGGCCTGCGTTTCACAAACAACCCGGAGAGTGGTACACGTGCACTTGGATTATCACGAGTGTCTAACGCGAAGTCGAGTGGGATTTATAACTTGTCTTTCCCGCCAAACCCTGCCAATACTTGGGTAGTGGCGTCGTAATTGGCGTCTTTGGTTTTGCCAGCACTGACCGTCTATTGCACTCGCGGCGTACAACTCAAGGAAACGGCAACCACACTGATCCCAACTCAACTCACCGAACAGAAACTAACGTTCGTGTGGATCTTCTGAACGGTTTAAGATCCCTTTGGATCAACTTTATGGATGGCTTTTGAAACGCACTGTCACTTGTTGCCTGTGACTCGCTGCTGCGATCTTCACTTTTCCGGGTCTGAAAAATACTAGCTCCCGCTCAAGGGTTTCCCCGCGGTTTTACCGGCTTGCTGTCCATTTTCCATCCCAATCCCACCGCCACCTTCAAAGCAGGCCACCCCGCATATTAAGCTGCGATGATGACGATGATGACGACGATGACAGTGTGTGGACAGATGACGGTTACAATGATTTATCGTTTGTGTTTCAGGTTGGTGTCTTGGATTATACTAGTACCTACTACACTTGTTTCCTTTTATTGTATTAATATATAATATGATTTGATATATGAGTTGTATTGAACAATAACAAAGATATATATAAACTGTTGGATATAAATAAACAAATAAATACTTTTGAACACAATATATAATTTAATAATGAATATGTAGTAAATAAATGTAAATAATAAAATTTTGAATAAATAAATAAATAAATATGTTGATGAATAAATAAATAAATAAATAGAATAAATAATTAAACAAAACCCTACTTTTGACACCAACCTAGGCTATTAAGAAGAACTTAAACGTGACTCCAACGTGTAAACACGTAGTAGAAACGCGATTGACATATAAATTCTTCTTAGATATTTACTGACAATTGATATAAACAAAAACAACAACAATTGCAAAAAGACTGGCGAATAAAACAGCAGGAATGAAAGTTTTAGGAAAAAATTACCGCAGAGGCACTTTTTTGCTTGTTAGATGCAGATAAAAACTTCAGATGATTTATTTTCTTTTTTATATTTTTTTATGATGATGCAATCGACATAATTGATAAAATATATTTTTTACGCATAAACTTTCTAATATGATGGTGAACTAAAAAGGCAAGACAAAAATTAACATGAAAATGTTTTGTTCCATCTATAGTGTTGTTTTTTTTAAGTAAAATTTTTTATTGGGCTCATTTGCGTTAGCTTAACATGGCCGATTGTCTTGTTGTTAGGTGGAAAAGAGTGGAAGCCGTATTATGGGGCGACCTGCTCCCCTAGAGTGTGTCAGGAGGGTGGAATCTATACTCTATTGATTTTCAACATATTTTGATATTACAAATCATTCATTAATAGCTTGCATTTTTTAAACACACTTTGCATTTCCGGGTTCTCGACGTTCTCCAGATTGTAACGAGGAAGAGACTATACTAAACTCGGATGCTTTGTTGGTGTACTTTGATGTTGGTGTGTCATTTATGGATGGTTTCCAGCAATTCAGCTTGACCAATGTTTAGTTCCTTTGGGGTAGGACCACTGTAAAAGATAGAGAGAGAAAGAGAGGGCACTAGATTTGCACGTTTATAGCTTTGAGGAAGTTATAGAGGTAGGTCATGTAAAGGAGATCTCGGGTTGCCAAAACGTCACGGACTGGAACATAAAGTGGTCTACCTCGGTCCCGAAGGAAATCAATAAGCTGGAGTCTGACGTCGCAATACTCGGAGCACACTTAAACAACATGCTCGATGTCATGATAACCGTCTCTTCAAACGCAAAGATTACTCTCATTAAGGCCAACACAATGAAGATGCGCTTTGAGCAAAGAGTGGTTGGACATAAGTCTTGACATTGTGCGAATAAAGTCCCGGTTCACATCCAACCCTCGGAACCAAGCATTCGTCGATACCTGCGGTTTAATGGAATGTAACCACCGTCCTAGATATCCATCATTCCAGGAGGTTTGTCAGCTGACGAGTGCCTCTTGACGAGAACGACTGAAAAAATCATTGAAGCAGTTTCTTCTTTCATAGGTTTCACCTTGTAATGCGCCAACCTGGGGTAGTGAGTCCGCCATCTCATTACCCCTTACGGAACAATGTGATGGGACACAAACCAAGGTAATTCAGTATGATTTTTCAGATAAAGCACTCAGTTGTTCCCGTATTTTCCCCAGGAAATACGGTGAGTACTTTCCAGGCTTCACTGAGCGAAGAGCCTCGATAGAGCTGAGATTGTCCGATACAATGAAGTAATGGTCTGTGGGGAAAGTTTCAATGAACTCAAGGGTATACTGAATTGCAGCTAGTTCTGCGACGTAAACTGAAGCTGGATCGTTGAGTTTATCGGATGCGGTGAAATTTTCATTAAATATACCGAAGCCAGTGGACCCGTCGAGATGTGATCCGTCAGCATAGAACATTTTATTACAGTCGACTTCTCTAAATTTGTCATTAAAAATATTTGGGATCACTCGAGGGCGTACGGGATCCGGAATTCCACAAATATCTTCTTTCATGGATGTGTTGAAGAACACAGTAGAATTAGAAGTATCAAAGAAATGAACACTGTGAGGATTGTATGAAGAAGAATTATTGTTATGTTACATGAAATCAAAGTACAATGTCATAAATCGGGTCTGAGAATTAAGCTCGACTAGCCGTTCAAAGTTATCGATAACCGACGTATTTAAGGCACTACATCGAATGAAGCTGTAGTTGTGCAGGTTCATGCTTCTTTGAAAACACTACCAGCTCAGTTTTCTTCGTGGAGAATTCAATACCCAGTTGTAGAGCCCATGTAGACAAAGTGTACAAGGTAGTTTGTAATGGTCCTTGCAGGTCTGTAGACTTGGCTCCTGTAATAGATACTACGCCATCATCTGCAAGTTGCCTTATCGTGTAAGAGTTTTCAAGACATTCATCGATGTCATTAATATAAAAGTTGTAAAGAAGGGGGCTGAGGCATGAGCCCTGGGGAAGGCCCATATAGCTAATTCGTGATGTTGTCAAGTCTTCATGTGTAAAAAACATGCACTTTTCAGACAATAAGTTGTGTAAAAAGTAGTTTAAAAGTGGGGAAAGACCATGCCTGTGCAGCTTTTCTGAAAGAATTTTCATGAAAACTGAATCAAAAGCCCTAACTGTTATCTAACTAATAATAACTATCCCTCAATTCATAGCTATCATATGATAGAATTAAATGAGATTTACCAGCTGCTGAAAATGCAACACACCTACACAAATTAGTGTGTGACCGCTAGAACATTGTTGGCAAATACCAAATCCTCGCTGCTGAGATTGTGACATCCCTATAATGAAACTTTCGAGAAACCCAATGACATCCATCTCGGTTTGTCCTAGCTATCCATACGTGACAACATAGCGCAGAATGGTGCCAGGATAATACGTGTGAAAACCCACAGTGAATGGTGCTTGTCGGCTGTCGCCGCGTTTGTTTAAGGCTTAGAAGGGATCCTCCTAAAAGAGATATACTCAATTACGGTTCTAGTACCGTAATACAGCTGAACCGGTGAACGAGGAAACAACCCTGACTCTGTTAGGACATTTTTGTAGTGCAATGATTCAAATCTTAGGTCCAAGCTAAGCTTTCACATATTCATTAAAATATCTTCTCCTTGTTTACCTCTCTTGATGAAATATTTAAATATTGCCTTTACGATAGAAACTAATATATCTATGAGTTTTTTTCTCTTGAGAATTGATACAATTGTCACAATTAAAAATGATTTCTTTTACTAATAGCTGTACTTGTACTGAGCACAAATTTTCAACGTGTTCAAGAGAAATTCCAGCATCTATCCTAACGAACGATAAAACTTGAACATCTTGTTTAAATAAAGTGCCTTTTCTTCACATCCGACATCGTCAGTATATATTATATCTGAAGGAAGAGCCACAACAAGGACCTGCATTCCAAAATAAACCGATCAGAGAGAAGAGCATTTTCCTGCTTTCGTTTGTTTGCTGATGTAAGTAGATATATGGATTTCAGTGTGTCGAACATTCTTGAGCCAATGTAATACGGGATATACATGTCCTATTCCTCCCGAGGGGATGTATTCAGAGTTTTGTGCCTTATGCACAATAGCGTCGTGGGCAATATTTCTTCTTCCCGTTAGCACACACTTTTATTCAATGAATGCGGCACTGTTTCGTGTCAGCCTTCCGATAAGAGCTAATTGCTTTCAAATGCATTCGAGTATGTATGCGATGACAGCTTCGATATTGTTGTTGGAGTGCATTTGAATGCTGAAACTAATTCAAATTTGCTAATCAGTATTAGGCAGGAAAGATCATTTGAGAGGTTTGTGAACGGAACATTAGTTTGGGTGAGCGAATCAGTATCATTTGAATTGCAAGAATAATAGTATTCAAAACAACAAACTTTTGCATAATGTAAAACCCAATTCTAATGGTACTTGTGGTTGGAACTGAGTTGGTTTTGGTTTGGAGCTAAAACGAATCGTTGTACAGATACATGCAGAATGATCCCGGTTGTTTAAAACAACAAAAGGATTTTGGCCCATCGAAACGAAAAATAGTTGTTTCAAACCGAGAGAAAGAACATCGATTGCATCAAACCAGAATTGTTTTTGTCACTATATCAACGAAAAAATTCGTGAGAATTACTCGGAATTTCTTTACCGATGTTTGAGGTTGTTTCGAAATCCAAGATGGGGACTTCCTGTTTGTTGATACTCCTTGAATTTTCATGTATTTTCGTTACGAATATGTTGAACAGATATAAGAAAACGATATTCGAGTTCCTTCCGTAATCCAATATGGCGACGTTCGATTTATCGAAATTCTTTGAAAGCCCTTACAATATGGGTATTCTCTGAACAAATTTGATTAGTAGGAGAAGTAAAATTATGTTTTGGGTCGTTCCGAAATCCATGCTGGTAACTTCCGGTTTATCGACATTTCTCGAAATTATAAATAAACTGGGAATCGCCATCTTGGATTTTAGGATACTCTCAAACATCCTTTCCCGACATCTGCTCATCAGCCCCGTTCCGAAAATACCTAAACCTACACTAGTCCAAAAACTTCAGTGAAACCAGGTCTTAGATCTTCACGAGCAATTAGCAGTTTATGAATAACTTTTCAACGCTGTTCATAGTCATTGAGCTACATAATGCTTATTTGTCTGTTTTGATCTGATCCAGGAACGTTCACAGTCATCCAAGAACCTCACTGAAAACAGATCTTAAGATTTACACGAGCAATCACGTGGAGCTACATATTGCCTACTTGTCTATTCTGATCTGCTTCAGAAATATTTTCAATCATCCAAGGGCTCTAGTGAATCGCGAGTATGGAGCATGAATATTAAGTTTTTAATGCACTTTGTTATTCTGATAGATCTTACGATCTGAACTGCAGGTAGTTTTACGGTGGTAGATCTTAAGGCCTACACTTAAAGTAGTTTTTGGATGAATAAGCACTATTATGAACAAGCACATCACAATGATTCAATTAATTGAATGTGATACCACTAGTATGGACCACAAAAAAGAAACTCACTAATGTCGTCGGTAGACCTCAAGGCTTATATTCCAAGAAGGTTTTGTATGGACAAAAACTTCCACAGACATTACCACAGTATGTCATTTTACTGAATATAGTACCAGGAGAACATACCGCACTCAAAATTTTACAAAAGTCACCAGACATGTGTTCATATTCTGGTTTTTGGATTGTTTGTATACAAATAAATAAAAATTTCTTTCATTATGCTACAACTTTGAGTTAAATTCTGTAAAAAATCGCGTTATTTAAAACAAAACGCGTAAAAAGTCGTGCAAATTGAGATTTTAGTGTGCTATTTTTACGAATAAAACCCCAAATAACATAAATCTTTTTTTAACGAGCTACCTCAATTTACGAAACTCTGTTTAGTTCATAGATGGAGGCTTTAATAAGTGTGTCAGTTTGCGGAAATCGGTTTTACCATCACCGATCAAATTGAGGGGAGAGAAAATCTTTGTAAGACCGAATTCGAACTTAGTGGTTCGAATTACAAACATACTGTGAAAAGTTGAAAATTTTATCCATCATATGACAAGTAGTGTTCATTCACAAGGTTATATACAGGTTGTTTCAGTCGGTGCATACTTTTTCCGCGCATCTGTTCTGAACGAGTACAAATAGCAAAGGGGTTCTTCTGTAGATATAAAGGCGTACTCTTTTCTTCTCACAGGCGTACTGACATCGAAAGCTATAACATGCGAACATCACAACATGAAATTGAGTTTTCTTTTTGATATCACTCTTCTCGAAGATGTAATCACAGCAGAATCCGACTTTTGAAACAAGGCTCAGAATAGTGTGTTGTACTGTGAATCCGACAGAGC
The DNA here is from genome assembly GCF_030247185.1 of Malaya genurostris. NCBI lineage: Eukaryota > Metazoa > Arthropoda > Insecta > Diptera > Culicidae > Malaya > Malaya genurostris. The sequence goes on along the minus strand of NC_080571.1, from coordinate 114,170,382 downwards.
ATATAAACGGCTCCGAAAAAATCGGACTTCTTAGTTTGCTACTTAGTTTGGAATACCGCACCAAACTGTATACATACTTATCGGGATGCACCTGTAAATCTTGAACGGCATGTGGATTATCTTTGCTCCAAATACGACAATTTAGTTGTTGACGTATCCATTCAAACAAAAGTGCGCCTCATCACCAAAGAGAATTTTGCGCTATAATCAGTTTTAGTTGAACACAGATTTAAAAAAAAAAAATTCCACAATTTGGAATCGATATTCTGGAGTTAACCTATTCCCGATGATTTTTCAAACAATCCCGCTTGTGAGGAATTCTGGCTGCCGTCAAAAGGCTGTCTGCATTCCGGCAGATATGGGTATGTTTTTAGTGAGAAAGCAATGTTATTGGCAATAACATTTTCCATAATTAGTATATATGAAGAGCAATAACTTATTGCCTTTCATATGTACTTTTTATTGAAAAAAATAAACCAAAACGCTAAAAATGTAGAACCAATTCAAAACGGTTCTGCCAATCTTGTAAGGCAAGAATCCGACAGAAACGAATCCGTTAATAACCGCCAGGCGAATTTTTTTGCCGGAAACGATTGTTTCATAGTTGCCAGACTTTTACCGGAATTCGGGTAGAATTCCGGAAATTCTTCCAGAATTCCGGTAAAAATGGCTGGCAGACATAACCAGCCGTCTGGGGGGAAATCTGCCCGCCGCGTACAAGTGGGATACTGAGTAGAGACGTCACTTTACACTCTCAAAACAACATTCAGACAATAGAGTAATCCTTATTGAAAAAACAAATCTGTAAAAAAAAAACACCCGTTACTAATGTCGTTTTCGCTTTTAAATTGCACTACACGAGTGTAGCGAAAGCTGCACTGAAACCGTTCGATTTTGCCAACTGCACTACACCAGTGCTACACTTTTTCTGCACCGATACCACTGGTGTAGCACTCATTAATGTCGTTTTCGTTTTAAATTTTCACTACACCGGAGCAGTGCTACACTGAGGCATGAATAAACGAACAAAAATGACGAAAACGTACACAGTAACCATTGACTTCAATTAACGATTCCATTGCACAGAGCTACACCAAACTTTTGATGAGTGCTACACCAGTTGTATCGGTGCAGAAAAAGTGTGGCACTGGTGTAGTGCAATTGGTAAAAACGAACGGTTTAGGTGCAGCTTTCGCTACACCGGTGTAGTGCAATTTAAAAACGAAAACGCCATAAAAGTTTGGTGTAGCTCTGTGCAATGGAATCGTATGTTGTAGTCAATGGTTACTGTTTATGTTTTCGTCAATTTTGTTCGTTTATTCATGCCTCAGTGTAGCACTGCACCGGTGTAGTGCAAATTAAAAACGAAAACGCCATAAGCATCAAAGCATTTAATTTGATGCAATCTATTTTCGCGGTATTTCTCCAAATTTTAGTTAAAAATACTTTCTCAGTTTGAATTTTTTCATAATTTCTTTGAATTCAGCCCAAGTGTGCCACACAACTCTTTATTTTTTGAGGAATTTCGTTTCTCGATTGTATCCATTTGAGAAAAAGATTGGTAAAAAAAAGTTTGGCCCTTTTCAAAAGACAGTCTGGATCAATTTTGGAATAACAAAATAGACAAATTGTTTTTTTTTTGTGGCAAAGTCTGCATTTCCATTGAGCTTGACTGAAATCAGAGAGGGCGCTGCCAGCATCTGTTCTAGTTGGTGCTAAATCTCTTCGTTCAATATATTCCTATAAATTCTAGAATATTACACATTTTCATCCCTATTTTGCTATGGTATAATTTCAAATATTTTGCTGTCGAATATTTCTATTGTGGATCTTTGAATCAATCGATCGCCGTAGGATCTCGACTAATAAGTTAAATAGACATAATTGGTCTAGATTTAAACAGGGGTTTTGCGTTGGGACGTCCTGGTACTAAGCTCCTCGCAAATGGTGCTGGTTTTTCTCCATAGAACAATGAACAACTATAGACCCATTCAATGCACATTTCGACTGTATAATGGTTTCTATAATTCCTCCATCTTGATAATCCTAACATAATCCTTTACATATGTTGCCCACACGAAGGCCGCACAAACCAGTTCAATGGCAAATGCAGAATGCAATATCAGAGCAGGAAGTCTACCAAAGCCCCAGCATCAGCAGGGACTAAATGACTTCGAACCGGGCAGCTACTCTCGACAGTTTCAAGTTTGGATACAGCACATCTGTTTGTGTTGCCCGTTGGTCTGTGTTTCTCATTGCTAAATGTACATTTTTTCAAACTCCGCAAACTCCCACCTGCTTCGGCCAAACTGGACCAGCCGAATCATGTATCATTCGGACTACATAGAGTCCAGAACTCTGTGTTGTCCGTAGCCTAACTTTAATGTACTTCGCTTCCCTAGGCAATTTGAACTTGGAAGGCAGTCCATCCAGAGGTCACACAGAAGAGTATCATTTATACATTTCACAAGTAGGTCTGTTTGTACGAAAGCAGGATGCAATGCGGTACCAAATGTGTCAAGAGTAAACGGTTAACACATAGCCCGGTACTGCTGTTTGGTATGAAGCTGACTAAAGGGAGACAAACATTTATTGGTTGTTTGTAAACTAGGTGCGAATGTTCATGTTTATGTTGAAGCTGGCAAAACATCCTGCCGCATTCCTTTATTCGCATAATACCAGAGCATGTAGAAAGGACAACGGGCAACCAGAAAAAAAGAGTGTATACGCACTCTTGAACTCCTATTATTACATTGTAATATCAAATAAAAAGGGTATAACACTCATTCGCTTGAAGTTATGGTTCACCATAGGCTTGGAAACAACCCGTTTACAAGGTATTTAAATATGAATTACACAAAGTGCGGAACAACAGAATATTACAATTATAATCCACTAGAAGCGTCGAATATAAGTACGAAATTATTCCACGAGAATTTATGTTCGTAAAAATAGACATTCAATATCACACAGGATTTTATAACGAGTTAAATCTATTTTTAATCCACCTAAAGCATGGGTCTTGTCATTACATTCCTTTTGTGGAATTTACATTTCTAACACTAAGAATACTTCTAGATCGGCGCTCGAACATCCCACAACTGGCTTGTAAGATCACCACCCTATGTATAGAACCGCCAACCTGGACTAATAAATCCATCTAGTGGTGCGATAATGCCTTTCTTTTGTCATCGATACAGTCGCACTAAAACTTGTTTTGCCTCTTTTATTCAGATAACTTCTGACACTAACTTGGGCTCAAATTTGATTCCAATTCAATCAAATTGATTCGGGTAGCTCACAAAAGCATGCTTCAACGCTTACGTCACGTATTCGGAAACATTTTTCAAACCAGGTGTATCAGCAATATTATTTTATTTATTTAGTCGTTAGACTATAGTAAACCATTACATTGATTACATTCTTTAATACATGTGATACTTTCTAAAATAAACATAATGCACATCAATCTAAGACCTAGATCGTTTTGAATTAAAATATTCTTTGAGCTTTGAGCTCCGCAATGCTTATTATAAGTTGACATCATCTGATTTAATGGGCCAAACTTTGCATATTTGTTACTATAATGGTTTAAATAGAAAATAGTTTGGTTTTGTCATTGTCGGGAGGGTATATAAAAATTAGGTTTAGCCCAGTGTGATAAAATTTCATTTTCAATTGAATATTATTAGATGAAAATGAAATTTATGGCCATTGACTGTCATCATATCCCTTCTCATTCATTAGACTTTAGCTGTCATACTCAAATGACGTATCTAGTCATTTGAAGTTGTGCTTGCTCAGCTTCAAGTGCCAATTAGTCTATCTGTTGCGATGTCTTCGCTGTTGGTAGTGAGCAAGCTCGAATGGATAGGCATAAACATCTACACGATTATCAAAACTCTCTCCGGCCAGAATTGTAAATAGATGGTGGCCGATTATCACTAGCAAGTTTAAATCGAAAATTTTCGACTGTTCGAAACGTAATGAGTGGTGTGGTGTGTATTCCAAAGTAATAAAAATGAAAAAAGAAAGAGGAAACAATTAATTTATGCTTATTCTGTAGTAGATATCTTAGCTACCAAGACTGATTTACCTTTCATCTATTATCTTGAACCAACTCGAATGTTTCTATCAGGAATCAGAACAAATTGGCTCAAATGGCACGTTCCCCTTGATATTTGGAGATTTGTGCCTTGCCATCAATTTGTTTTTAGCATCATTTTCCCGATATATAAGAGGGAAGGATTGAAAGGAAATGGTAAGGGTTGGACTAGGAGGATGGGACAAATTGACGACACAAAAACACATAAAAGCAGAAGTAAATTCTGCACCCCTAAGGGATGCTGAACAATCTGCTGAGGATCACATTTAGTGAAAGCAGAAGGAAATTCTGAACCTCTACGAGGTCCCGAACAGTCTGCTGTTAATAAAACCTCCAACCCCCGAGAGGATTTAGAGATCTTACAAAAGCGACACCATTCTGCACTCCCGGAAGAATGCAGAACGACTCGCAGTATGTACGAGCAGAAGTAAATTCGGCACCCCCCAGAGGATGCCAAACAATCTGCCAAACCCTATTTAAGGTTAATACAGAAGGGATTCATTCACTCCAGGAAGAACGATGAACCCTTCTGACTATAGCTCCTTACCACATTGGGTGAGAAACGAGATTCTCTCAATTTTAGCTCCGCATACACAGACTCAACCATGTATGGAGAACCAAAAACCCGGATACGTAGCTGCGTCAATGCGGGACAGTTACATATCAGATGATATGAAGTACCATAATCGCATTCACACAAATCACACGAATAATACTCAGCACGTTGAATAGTAGCCATGTGATAATTGAGTTTGCAATGTCCAGTCAGAAATGCAGTAGACACTTTGACATTTTCAGATCTAAATCTGGTAGAAATGCTTTGTCTGAGCGCAAGTTTGCAAGCTGCGCCAGTAGCTGGCATGTTTGGATGCAGCCCAAGAACGTATCTTGTGCTTTATCCAACTAGTTGAAAGTGGTAAAGCTGGTTCAGGACCAACGAAATCATTCGTTGCACCAGCTCTAGCCAACTCATCAGCCCATTCATTTCCAGTAATACCAGAATGGCCGGGTACCCATAAGAAGTAAACAGCATTTGAAATGCTGAGGTCTTCAATTTGAGTTCGACATGCGATCACTAGATTCGACCGTGAGTCATTCGAACTGAGTGCTTTTAAGGCTGCCTGACTGTCGGAACAAAAATAAATACGTTTACCACAGATCCTCTGCTGAAGTGCCGATTGTACTCCACACAGAATTGCGTAGATTTCTGCTTGGAACACAGTACAGTATCTACCAAGTGAATGAGACTGCTCCAGCCTATTTCACGACAGTAGATACCAGCACCAGCACGACCATTCAACAGAGAACCGTCCGTAAAACAAACTATGTGTTCATCAAGTTGTCGTTCCAGACAACCAGACAATCATTCCTAACGAAGAGGATAGCTCACATTGAATGTTTTAAAAGGAAAACTGCATGTGAGAGTTAGGTCACTAGGAGCGAGTAAATACTCATCCCACGTAACCATTTGAGACCACAAGCGAGTGTGACTGGTAGCATATTCTAATGGGTTACTGTTCCAAAGCCCTGTAACCCTAAGACGGTATGCACAAGATAATGCTTCTTGTTTTAGGAACACATGTAGTGGTTTAATGCACAGTAGCGCCTCTAGAGCAGCAGTAGGAGTTGTCGTGAATGCTCCTGTCATCGCCATTAGGACCATCCTTTGGAGATGATTTAGCTTTGACTGAACTGTCGCGACTTCTCCTTTCTGCCACCATACAAGACATCCATATGCTAAAATTGGTCTAACGATAGTTGTGTAGATCCAATGAATATATCTGGGTTTGAGTCCCCATGATTTTCCAAAAGCTCGTCTGCATTGGCCGAAAGCCATGCAAGCTCTTTTAATCCTGAAATCAATGTGAGCAGACCAATTCAGTTTTGAGTCAAGAATAACCCCGACGTATTTAACTTGATCGACCACAGTGACCCCTGAACCAAAGAACTGCAACGGACGAGCTCCTGTAATTATCCTACGATGAGTGAAAAGCACCATTGATGTTTTGCCCGGATTTACAGATAATCCAAACCTGACAACACCATTGTTCAACAGATCGCAGGGCTTGCTGCATTAAATCAAAGAGAGTGTTAATGCTTATACCGGTCATCAATATATGATAATCGTCGGCAAAACCATAAGTCGGAAATCCAAGGTTATTAAGTTTCCTTAACAAACTATCAGCGACTAGGTTCCATAAAAGTGGGGATAGTACACCACCTTGAGGACACCCACAGACACTCAGCTTTCTAATCTCTGGCCTGCCGAATCGATGATCAAAGAAGTTGATTGCTAAGCATTGCGTGTATCCAGTAAGGGAAAAACCCAAGATATTCCGTTCACGACTGCAATGTTTAACCTCCTGCAGCCATTCAGCCATCGGCACGGAAATACACCTTGACTTAGGAGTTCCTATTTTTGTGGCCTTTTACGACATGGAATAGGAAACCAGTGAATCAATTCTTGGTAAAAAATAATTCCGCCGGATGCCACACGGCTTACCTGTTTGGTGGACTTATACCACCGGTACAGGTGGACCGTAGCGTTATTCTTAGCAGTTGGGAAACCGCTACCGACACTACACGGCTATCTAGGCTGCTCAGAGAGGGAAGTTAACATTGATGGTCAACTTCCATGGATGGCCGAACAGCCGGTTGAAAAAAAGTAATAAAAATGAAAAAAGAAAGAGGAAACAATTAATTTATGCTTATTCTGTAGTAGATATCTTAGCTACCAAGACTGATTTACCTTTCATCTATTATCTTGAACCAACTCGAATGTTTACATGAACCTCATTTGAACGCCGCTCTCTCAAACAATTGATTGAGATATTTTGTTATTTCAAGAGATCAACTGACGGTGGTTCAACTGAGCTTCGACTGAAAGATGAACGAATGAAGAACTGAATGCTGCCCGTTAGGAACGTCAGCGAAGCTTGTGTGTATGGAATGTGAAAGTCACTTGTTTATGTAAAATTACTTCCAGATCTCTAATTCTGGTATATCTTTCTATTGTTTAATTGCACAGTTTAACTGTGATATCTGGAGTGTTTTGTTTTCTACCATGTTTTGTTACATCAAACATGGAAAGTTTGCAATTCATCTTGAAATAACGTCTCATCTACTTCAATTTTGAATAATTCAGGGCCAGTTCATTTTTTTTTGTTTTTAGATGCTAATATAAATATATCAGTGTGATCAAATGATTTGCTGAAGTCAATCTAGAAGGCTTCTATATGATTACGTTTATCCATTGCAGTCAGTGAGTAATTGACGAATTCGAGTAAATTTGTAGTAGTCAAGCGATCCTTAAGAACCCTTCTTAACCCACTTAGTGGTGTGCATTTTTTTTTCTTCAAAACATCAAGCGCTTGAAATTTGCGTTGCCTATTTGAATGAAAAAAGTTGTGCTAATCTAAAAAAGTCTTAATCCACTTAGTGGAATTTTCATAGATCTTGAAAAATTACCTTATTACATGAAATTTTTGAAATAGAAAAAAAAATGTTGAGGCCAAAATTCTTAGAATTGCATGAAACGTAAAATTTTTTTTTTAAAAATCGACTTTCTGGAACTGGAGTTTTTCAAGTGCCAGAAAGTTGATTTATAACAAAACATTTTTGGGATGCGTGACTTATACTATCTTATCTCCGGAACCAGAAATCGCAGTCATTTGATCTTCGAATTTGATCAATGGCCCAATAGTAGCTTTCAAACAAGCCTAAGCTTGTTAAAATCGGTTTAGCCATCTCCGAGAAACTTGCGCAGTAATAAAAACAACGCGTTTCGTCGGTTACGTCACTTATACCATCATATCTCCGAAACCAAAAGTCACAGCCATTTGATCTTCGAACTTGAGCAATTGTTTAATAAGAGCTTTCAAACGGGCTTAGGTTTCTTGTTCAAATCGATTTAGCCATCTCTGAGAAACTTGCGCGGTAAAAAACAACGCGTTCTGTCGGTTACGTCACTGATACCATTATATGTCCGGAGCCAGAAGTCACAGCCATTTGATCTTTGAACTTGATCAATGGTCCGACAGTACCTTTCAAACGAGCCTTAGTTTGTTAAAATCGGTCCAGCCATCTCTAAGAAAATTGAGCGGTAAAAATACCTTCGAAAAGTGCACACACACACACACTCAGACGTTTTCCGATCTCGTCCAACTGCGTCTAATGGTATATAACACTATGGATTTCCGAGGCTTTGTTCGAAAGTCGGGTTTTCTTGCAATTCTATTACTTTTCTATGGAGAAAAGCAAAAACCTAGTGATGAAATGATGCCTTTCTCACGACTGGTAATATGAACAATTTACTCAAACTTCATTCCAGTTTTGTCGTTTGTTTTTTTCGTAAATATAATGGTATAAGTGACGTAACTGACAAAATGTTTTTTTACTGCTTTACATTCTCGTATATATAATGGTGCGTTGCTTTTTTAATGCTCAATTTTCTCGTAAATGGCTTAACCGATTTCAACAATCTTAGGCTATTTTGAAAGCTACTACTGGTCCATTTATAAAGTTTGAAGATCAAATGACTGTAACTATCGTTTCGGAAAATATAGTGATATAAGTGACGTAATCGACTAACTTCAATAAACTTAGGTTCTTTTAAAAGCTGCAATTTTGGAAAATTATGTCAAACATTCCCGGTTCTGGTGATATAATTTTATATATCATGAAACATGTTTTCTTATGGAATCATGCCTATTACTGATGATTCTATCAGCAAAATGATGAGTTATTGCTCATGATATGAATTATTTTACTCAAAGAATCATCAGTAATAGGCATGAGCCCATAAGAAAACATGTTTCATGATTTTCATAATTTCTTAATCATGGTACTGGTAATGGATTCGTATCCGTGTATTTATCCTTTTTATTCAGTGTATATATTGCTTTTCAGTGGGGCATAGATTGCGACATCTCTTGCCAGTTGTTTTAATCCTTTCGTTGTCTTTTGTTCTGAAGTTTACAGAATTTTTATGTCAAGCTTTAGAGCGAATGGAGAAATAAATCGTCTAATGGATTAAATGATATTACAGATTTATAAGGTAATATACTCTAGCGACAAGAATTATTTGTTTGTTCACTGTTCACTTCAACAATTATGTATCTGCCGAAGACGACTGAATTTTCAGAGTAGATGATTTACTATTTTTTATAGTAGTTTATTTGTTTAGTTAATAATCATAATGTTTCGAGTGAAGCGGGTGAAAATGATTTATTATTTTTTATAGAAGTTTATTTATATAGTTAATATTAATAATGTTTCGAGTGAAGCACGAGGTTTTGAATACAAAAACTTCGATTAATACTAAGTATCATTGTATAAAAATTCTGGTAATAAAAACTTTGCCATTTAACGGTCAATTAAAAAAAATATTTTTGTGGTCTCGAAGGGGTTGAATCGATGCAAATGACATTTTCACTATCTTTGCGGCATTTGGTCGCTACCTTGTCGCATCGAAATCTTCGTTAACCGGCAGTGAAAATTACAATATTGTTTTGAAAGTGCGCACTATTTCAAAAGAGTATATGAAAAACATGTGCACATTTAAAAAATCGGTTTTGAGCCAAATTAGTCCATCGGTCCGTGCAAAATGAATGATTTGTCATACTGAAGACAATATATTTAATATTTGAAATAATAAGTGCATGAATTGGAAATTGCATTATATTAATCTCCTATTTTAATTTTCATTATTGCGAATAGCGAACGGGGACACTGCCTTACTGAACAATAGTTGTCATAATTTGTCACATGTGAAATTTCTCAATCATTAGCTTAGCGCCTAACGATTCGAAAGAGGACCGATGTCATTCTGGTCGACAGCATGTTCTCACAGCGAATACAATTTAATTAGTCGGTCAGTTTAATTTTTGCGTTCGTTGTTATTGCATTAACACGACACATACACATTGCATTGCTATAGGATGCGATTGTGATAAAATCAATGTTCGGTATCCGTTGGACCTCACCGAAGTGGCAGAAAATAGTTCAACGCGTGGTAGTGCGGGGTTGCATCGCGCTTCGCTGGCTTCACTCTATTATTAATCATCAGAATAACAAATTTTCTTGGGAATTATGACAGAAAAGCAATTGAATCCAATTAATTCAATTCAAGCAGGATTCGGAAATGTAAAATTTCCAATATGCAAGTCAATGACGTTTTTTTTCGATGTACATCAATATGAGATTACATTTGGCTGCTACAACCGCTTTACCCTTTCATACCGTGATGTTTATAGAAAGTATTCAATCCAAACCGGGCCGAACCAGAACACGTTCATGGGGAGGTGGATTTTCACTTCTAACACGGTTTCAGCCCCTGTCCATCCCAACGCAAACTAGGTATTTGGTGGTCTGACGGGCTGTGCGTTTCACCATAGCTACCGTCTGTATGACAACAGCCAGCACACATGTTTGTGACACACCACACACGCCGACATATGCGACTCTAACCGCATTCGATTCGACTGTGGCATCGGGCCATATTCTGTCTGATTACGGACATTGGTTTTCAGTGTTGTTACATGACAGCACCATATTTTTGATAGTTTCCATTCAATAGCAGTAATGAAATAATGGTGGCCTTGCTTGTTGGTCGCATGTAATTGCGTTTCCCCGCCAAATCCAACTGAGGGCAAATACATATTTTAGGAATAATTAATTGCCTACCTGCAGATGTAGCACAGTTCTTGCGATGCTCAGTGTTTCTATAAATAAACAAGCTGGCGTATCAAACACCCTGAGGTTTAGTCTCGGGTTGATGGGACTGTACGCTAATAATCGGCTGCGAGGTGGGTGGAAACAGAATGGTCAATTTTCATGAAAGGAATGTAATACCCAGACTATGCTTCGCCTGAAGGCACTTTTACTAGAAATATTAGTTAATGTTTGCTGGAGGGACTGTTGGCAATATATATATTTTTCTATGGATTGGCAAACAAGTTAATTATTATTTTTACGTTTCGTCTTTGACTCATCAGTGCAGAGCAGTTCAAACTGAACTGCTTAGTGCTAAACTCGGCAGTTCAATTTGAACCGCTAAGCAGACGTAAAGTTTCTGCTACTTACAGAACACTTTTTGTTTTGCAACGGAGTGCAATGTCTTTTCTGACGTGCCGAACGAAAACGTGTTTTCGACTATTTCTGGCCGATGCAGGTATGGTCATTTAGGGGTTAGCCAAATTTTGTGCTAGGGCACATAACCGTTTTTATTATTTTTACGTTTCGTCTTTGACTCATCAGTGCAGAGCAGTTCAAATTGAACTGCTTAGTGCTAAACTCGGCAGTTCAATTTGAACCGCTAAGCAACTGAACTGTCAGAAAAGACATTGCACTCCGTTGCAAAACAAAAAGTGTTCTGTAAGTAGCAGAAACTTTACGTCTGCTTAGCGGTTCAAATTGAACTGCCGAGTTTAGCACTAAGCAGTTCAATTTGAACTGCTCTGCACTGATGAGTCAAAGACGAAACGTAAAAATAATAAAAACGGTTATGTGCCCTAACACAAAATTTGGCTAACCCCTAAATGAAACAAGTTAATTTTTTCCGTTGACATTAATCTTCATAAACCCTCAGGTCGCATTACGTCGAAATGATAACAATGATCTTATTATTTCGAAGGAATGTCCTTTCATCTCAGTGAGAACATGTTTAAAGAGTTTGGTTCCAAATAAATCGCATTTTGGAAAACCGCCACCGACAGAAAACTATCAATTTAAACAATGTGATAATCAGAAAACGGCCGGTATGGGTCCGAAGAGAAGCCAAAAAATCTCCCAGCACAACAACGTGTCTTCTCATACTGCTAAACTGGTCCCTTTATTAAAATACCCTAATTGAAAAAAATATAGCACTCACTCGGGACCGCTTTTTCAAAGGGGCAGTGCAGTGGAGCAACGGTTTTGAAGGACCCTTAAAGGTCATTCAGTTTGTTAGGGGCACACAAATAAATCTTGCTCCCGGGCCCATTAAAACGTAAATAAGGTGCTGCACCCACCGCACTTTACAAACCTTGTTACGACCGATTGTCACCATCGCCAGTTTTGCGTAGTCGAAAAAATGCTCGTTGGAAGATTTGCCCTGTTTTAGAAGCGAGCATAGCGTAGTGGATAAGACCATCGCCTTTCGCATAGCCAGCTGAGATCGATTCCCAACCCCGTACAATGGATCAGAAAATTTTTCTGAGCCGAGAGGCAAATGATCATAATTTTAAAACCTCTATGTTCGATACTAGCTGACCCGTCGAACTTCGTCTCGCATGATTTTTTTATTTGAATTTATACTTTCGGACAGTAGAATTGTCAAACGTATTATACTGTTAATGTATCTTTTCATTTTTTTACTGATTGCTTGGCTGCGATGAATTCATCAAAAAAAATTGTGAATATGTTAAAAGTTGTAATGCGAAAATTAAGCGAATTCTCCACTCGCCATATCATCTTTTGAGTCAGTGCATCGAATAGCGATTGTTGATCTCTTTCAAACTATGGTTTCGACATATGGAATAAAAAGTGAAGCAAAAATAACTAAAATGACTCCTTTAAATTGATTGCACAAATTTACAAAAGCTGCCCTCGCGACTTGTAGTTCGTCGCTTCTCGCTAGTCTGGTTTTATATTATTTTATATTATTTAATCGTGTTTTATGAATGTTCGTAGCGTGACAATCACAGGAAAAAAAATTGGATCAACAATTTAGCGATAAAACTTAATTTTTACTTTTAATTTATTATTAGTAATTATTTAGTAAATTTTTGACATATCAGAGACTCGGATGTTTCGCATCGCTAAGTTCGACTCCTCTGGTAGAAGGTAATAGTTTAGAAGCGAAAAACCTTCTTCTTACTTAAATGAATCTCGTTACGTCAAATTTTTCCGCACTTTATCTTCAAATCCTAACACTTCCTTGAGTACTATGGCTCCACATTTTTCATATTCTTTCTTTTCACACAATCTCTAGTTAGTTTGATATTGTTAAAAAACCGAATGATAAAATGAGTCATTCTTGGACATTCGAAAGTTCAAGTTACCATTTTTTTAAATATTGTGTCCATTAACTTTTACATGAACACTGTATTCGTTGAATAGTCCATAGTCGTCTCAATAGTCAACACCATATCATTTTGTTTAGTACCCCACCTACAATTAACGAATGGTGAAGTTCGGTACTGAGAATCTATATAAGAAAGTTTTATATGAAAATAATGTGCAATTCTTCTGTTATAGAGAAGTGAACATGGGGAGTGATTGTACCAGTTTATCGTTCGAGCCAATGCATAAAATCTCACAACTAATGGTTTTCAATCCACCAGATTTTACCCGACGCGAACGAACTTCAGCATGCTAAATGCAAGGCAAACCTCTTTGTTTGATTTAATTATATAAACAGCAGCATCTTATCATTGATTTTTACAAAAATCGTTTTACAAAAAATGTTCAACTCACGACTACGATGGCCAACAATAATCATCAAACTGATTACATTGCACACAATGCATCTTCTGGTAAACAATATCAGAACTTTTGATCCTGTTTATGGTATAGCTAGAACACTCATATGCGTTCCATCAATAAATCATTTTACAAGCAATAATTTTGATACCCAATTAACATAAGCACGTGGCTCGGAATGACGAACCACATGAATCAAGTATGCATGTGAAGACTTCACACAAAACAACTCGTTGCGCGCCGAAAGATTCTTTCAACGATCCAGTATTCCTTTCTTCGACGGCCAAACACTTATGCAACTCGTTATGCGCCAAAAACCTATCGATGATCTAGAAATCATTGGCGACTTTTTCAGTGGAAATATCCATTATCCATACAAAACAACTTTATGGATTATTCTCACTTTTCCGGCAAGTTTTCCTAATTTTTTTATGTACGAACTTGGTGGGGGTAAAAACTGATCAAACAAAAAAAAAGAATCATGTAAATAGGTCCATCAGTTCTTACGTGTTGCAATTACAAAGAATGATCTCTGCATTTGTATATATATATATATATATATATATATATATATATATATATATATATATATATATATATATATATATATATATATATATATATATATATATATATATATATATATATATATATATATATATATATATATATATTTATTTATTAGTTCGTATCGTTTCTATGAGAGGGCACCACTAGAATTAAATCCATACCATTTTCAGTTAATACCAACCTTTAAAAGATACGTGTATAAATTTGACAGCTGTCTGATTATTAGTTTGTGAGATATTGCATTTTGAGTGAAGCTAATTTTGTTATTGTAAAAAAAAAATGGAATAAAAACGAATTTCGTGTGTTGATGAAGCACTACTTCTTGATGAAAAAAGTGCCGCCGATACCAAAAAATGGCTTGATGAGTGTTATCCAGACTCTGCACCGAGCGAAGCAACAATTCGTAAGTGGTTTGCAAAATTTCGTACTGGTCATATGAGCACCGAAGACGATGAACGCAGTGGACGTCCAAAAGAAGCTGTTGCCGATGAAAACGTGAAAAAAATCCACAAAATGATTTTCAATGACCGTAAAGTGAAGTTGATCGAGATAGCTGACACCCTAAAGATATCAAAGGAACGTGTTGGACATATTATTCACGAATATTTGGATATGAGAAAGCTTTGTGCAAAATGGGTACAGCGTGAGCTCACAATCGATCATAAACAAAAACGAATTGATGATTCTGAGCAGTGTTTGGAGCTGTTATATCGAAATAAAACCGATTTTTTTCGTCGATGTATAACAATGGACGAAACATGGCTCCATCACTTCACTCCGGAGTCCAATCGACAGTCAGCTGAATGGACTGCACGCGATGAACCGAACTCAAAGCGTGGAAAGACTCAACAATCGGCCGGTAAGGTTATGGCGTCTGTATTTTGGGATTCGCATGGTATAATTTTCATCGACTACCTTGAAAAGGGAAAAGCCATCAACAGTGACTATTATATAGCGTTATTAGAGCGTTTAAAGGACGAAATTTCAAAAAAACGGCCTCATTTGAAGAAGAAAAAAGTTTTGTTTCATCAAGACAATGCACCGTGTCACAAGTCGATGAAAACCATGCTGAAATTGAACGAATTGGGCTTTGAATTGCTCCCTCATCCACCGTATTCTCCAGATTTGGCCCCCAGTGACTTTTTCCTGTTCTCAGACCTCAAGAGAATGCTCGCTGGTAAAAAATTTAGAAGCAATGAAGTGGTAATCGCTGAAACTGAGGCCTATTTTGAGGCAAAGGACAAATCGTACTACAAAAATGGTATCGAAAAGTTGGAAGATCGCTATAATCGCTGTATCGCCTATGTTGAATAATAAAAACGAATTTCGGCAAAAAAATGTGAGTTTCTATTAAACGATACGAACTTTTCAGCTGAACTGTTATATATGTATATATATTTATATATATATATATATATATATATATATATATATATATATATATATATATATATATATATATATATATATATATATATATATATATATATATATATATATATATATATATATATATATATATATATATAAATAGATAGATTGATAAAAAAAACGTATTTGTATTCCTCCAAGTGGTGAACTATCTAATTTTAGATATTGTGGTATCCTTCAACATACTTTCTTTTGAGTCTTAGAAACGGTTTGAAATTTGAAACACTATTCCTTCTGTGATTCCGGATCGTAATTCTTTCATTCCCATCTCAATTTGTGAAAATTGGTTTTTGTCCACTATTTCGGTACTTCCGGAGAGGGCACTGGTGTAGTCCAGGTCGGTTCGTATGCCTACACTGAAAGAATTTACCCGCCACAAACTGAATTGTTCATGCTTCATCCGATCCCCATAACGATTTTCAGATGGTTTTAATAAGTCGGCCATTCAATTTTCCCCCTGTCCCCCTCGAAGGTATCCCCTTAATTTAATAATTGATTGATACCGTGCAATCCGTACAGTGCTAAAAATCAACACTTTGTTTAATTGTGTTTCTTAAATACATTTCAAATTCTGAATTCGGGTTAGTTTCAAAACTGATTCTAATATCTGATTCGCTTACACCACCGCTGATGGGAGCGAACCCAACACAGTTTCTTGAAAATTATTTGTTTGAGAAAACTACCCTGGATCAGTTTCAGTTTTCTCAAGTGAAACGGGCATAAGAAATCAAATACACTCCATTCGTGCTTCAAAGGTTTAGCTGATAAATATAAAGTGTTTCGTCACATGACATAAGTGCGTGTCATCACATTTGAATCTGAAATGTAGGCATGTTTATATCGAATGCCTTGCAGATACGAAGAAAGTGTGCAATTTCATGACATAGTCATTTCATGTCAGATTTAAGCGTGTCCCTATTAATAGGCATATGTCTTCTCAATAATCTTTAAATTCTCTGACAATTGCGGCAATACTAAGTATCAAACATAAAATTACAAACGGATGCAACAATTTTTGCGGAACAGATTGAATTAGGATTTCCGAATACATTAAGAGTAAGTTACACGCAAACATCCGTTTACGCACACTTTTTTACGTTTCTCTCTTTACGTAAAACTTTTTACGATCCAAATCCCAGATAACGTAATTTTTTTTACGAACAAAACCCAAATAATGTAAACTTTTTTTACGAACCTACTTCGTAGAAAAAGGATTTTGCATACAATGAAAAAGATTTCTAACTCATTTATATTACGCGGAAACTACTACAATATTGGTATTTTTGGAACGGGTTTAAAGAGTAGATTCCGGAAAATGATTTTTGAGGTTTTTTGGAAATCTAAGATGGATACTTATGGTTTATTGAAATTACTTAAGAACACTTACAATATGTGTATTTTCGGAACGGCTTTGATGAGTATATGTCGAAAAACGATGTTTAAAGTGGTTCTAAAATCCAAGATGGCAACTTTCGTTTTTTTTATAATCCTTGAATGCTATTACATTATGAGTATTTTTTGATTTGATGATTAGAGATGATTAGATACCGGAAAATGATGTTTAAGCTCGTTTCAAAAATCAATATGATGATTTTAGGTGTTTCGATATACCTTGAAGACCATTACGATACGATTATATGCCATTTGAAAAAAAAAGTTTTTTAAATTTTTTACTCCAGACCACCAGTTCGTCGGTTTTGTTTGAATATTGTATTATATGAATAATTTCGATACAACCGTAATAAGTAGACGGGTAGAGTAGGGTTTTTAAGGAATATAAATAAACCGGAAGTCGCAATCTTAGAGTTCAGAACTGCTGAAACATCTTTTTCTGACATCTACTCGTCAAATCCGTTCCGAAAACACCCATATTGTAAGAGATTTTAAAGAATTTCAAAACATCGGAAGACGCCATTTTGGAATTCAGAACCTTCAACTTCAAATATTGTTTTTTGATATCAACTAATCAAATCCTTTTCGAAAATACTCATATTGAAAGGACTTTTAAGGGATATCAATAAACCGGAAGTCGCCATTTTGGATTTTGAAACGACACCAAAGATCATGTTCATGTATCCACTTATCACATTCGTTTCGAAAATGGCCACATTCATTACACAAAACATTCCACATTTATTATACATAACTTTTTTTACGAAGTAAATTCCAAATAACGTTAACTTTTTTTACGAACTACCACCATTTACGAACACACGTTTAGTTCATAAATGGAGGTTTCGGTGTATATCAAATTTTGGTGATCAACAAGTTAGAATTTGTTTTGGCTTATCTTTTCTTCTATGTATAAAATGAAAACTGAAAAAAACTGTATAAAATGAAAACTGAGAAATTATTGGAACCACGACCGACTATGACAATTGGAAGCTCAAGTGAACAAATAGAAACTGTCATTTGTTGATGGAGCTTTTTGAGTAAAATCATCAAGCATTTGTGTATTTTCAACAATTTATAAGTATTTATCAGACAATTTGGCTTTATGTGTCAACCCAATTGAATATTTAGTGTCAATTATTTGAAATTGATCTGTTCTTTAGTTGATGAATTTCAAGTGTAGAGTTGATAGATTTCAATTTAATTTCATTTATAAAAAATTTGAAGTGAATTACACTTGTAATTGAAGTGTTGAACCAAATGCGGCGAAATTAAGTGTAAAACACTTCAGTCCAACCTGGCGTTTTTATTAGTGTATCGCGTGCAACCGGTGTCGCAAAGTATCGATGTTTTCGAAATATTAACTAAATAACGAAATATCAACTGAAACATGTCAAACGGAACGATGAGATTTTTCGAACACAAATTGAAAGCAGATTAGCTCAACAAATTTGTTTCAAATTATTCTGCATTTAAAACAGAAATAAAACACGGATTCTAATGTGCACGTATGTGTATGAGTGAGGAGAACATCAATTGGCAAATGAAAATAATGGTAAGTAGGGTAAAGTGTTATAATATGCCCCCCTTAAGAAAACATTAAGATATTTCCTAGTGTATTGATATATTTTCCTCGTGAATGTAAGTATTTCACTGCAATACGTATGAGGAACATAATTTTCAATGACTCCAATAGAAAAGATGAG
Source organism: Malaya genurostris (assembly GCF_030247185.1). Classification (NCBI taxonomy): domain Eukaryota; kingdom Metazoa; phylum Arthropoda; class Insecta; order Diptera; family Culicidae; genus Malaya; species Malaya genurostris. Next base: position 114,151,716 of record NC_080571.1, on the reverse strand, counting down.
AATTGATTGATATAAACACATTTTCCAAAACGGCTACATTCTTAGTTTTTTTCGCTCGCCTCAGACATAATGCCCCAGCAGCCGTAAAATATGTCTCACAACAAATCAGTGGCATGACATACAACAAAAGACATTTTATCCCACAACAATGATGCATTATGCTTCTTGAAATGTCCATAAAGATACTGTTTTGAGATAATCAGTATGTCAAAGAAATGGCGGATAAAACATCTATTTAGTCGAAGCAAAACTTTACATCGAAAAGCTGCCAAATGGAATTTTTAGTTTTTTCATATTTTCCTGCAAACGACAACCACCAAACTTGCATAGCAGAAAGATCCTACGAAAAGATAGTGTTAGTGATAAAATTTTGGTTAAGAAAAGTCTTCAATGCTTAAGAAAGGAAAGAGGGCATTTTGGCTAGCAGGGGCGCTTTATAAGACTTTCCCCTAATGTCAGAGACTTAATCGCGAGATCGCGCTGTATATAAATATTAAGTGATATGATAGCTACCAATCAAGATCCTGCAGCTGATCCGCTGAAATTTCTAAATAAGTACTTTATGTCATATTCTGGGAAAAAGTAAAAGACCGTTTAAGATTTTGGAGTCCTGAAAAGAGCCATGAAGTAGATTGCGTTTGTATTAGGTCTTTACGTAATTTTATTGTTCTGAGAAGGACCGTCCTAGAAAGGACATTTTGGTTGTGGATGATTGCGTTTGCAGTAGAACGCCAGTTCAAGTCATTTGTAAGTTTTAGCCTTGACCTAAAAAGAGTCATTTTAGAAACCCATCATCATTCGATCTGAAAGTAAGTAAGGGATTTCCTCTTACGTGATTTTGTTAACATCTTTATGGAAAATGAGTGGTCGGCTAGAAAAATTTCAACAAGCAAAATTTTAATGTTTATTATTTTGACTTCCTATTTGCATATATCAACGAAAAATCATAATCCTTCAGGGAATTCATTTCTGACATTCAGAAGGGCTGAATTGTGGAATTATCTCATATTTCGAACACTGTTCGGTGCATCTTCTTCTCTTCTTCTTCTTCTCTGGTAAGTTAACTTTTGCATTTTACTCTAGTGCAAAGCAACTAAATGTTGACTTTTTTTGCACTCGTTTGTTGCGAAATTCGCAATAAAATGATAATTTTCACTTTCGATTCGCTGATAAGTAATTCTAGCAGACCTTTCGTAAATATTTACAGCCTTTTGATAGGCCGATTTGTAGAATTCCTCTGTTGAATTTTTCTCGAATGTCATCTATCAACAGCTGGATAATACAATCGCTCTTGTTTGAATCGAAAATTGCACGGCGAACGTTCCGCAACAGAACTTCTCACAGTGCGGAATGATTCAATACTGCAGCAATTTTTGCATTTATTTTTGATAAATATCGTAATTTGTATTTACATCAATGCTTTGCATTTCAAGTGTTTCGACCCTTTGGTCTTTCATTTTTGCTGTTTTTCCGACTTGTTGTTTATTGAAGTTTTTTGTTTGAAGTTATTCTTTTTGCATAATAATATTTAATCATTATATTGTTTTAATCACAATTAAAAAAAATACCTACTTACAACTATCCTTATCCTAATGCATATAATTTTTGAATTATTTGTATATCAAAGGTTGAGCACCTCTCACCAGATTTCGTGCAATACTGTTCGAATGTGTGTTCTAGGGTGTCCAGGAAGACCATCTCATGTATCTCAGTAGTCCTTGACCAAGAATACAGATTTAGAATCTTCAAACGCTCTTTGAACATATTTCATGGTTTGAGTTGCGATTACTCAAATTCATAAACTGGAACAATATGTCAAAATTTGAGTATGGATTTGAATAAAATAAACTCGTTGCCATGAGTTCTCTCGCATTTATTCATACATTAGAGTAAGCGTTGAGTTTTTAAACATTTGAGTGAAAAAAATACTTCTTGCAGTTCAGTGCGTTTTCATTCTCGGAATATTCTTATCGAAATAAAGAATGCAAGAATACGTCGTTTTCCATTGCCGTTTCTAGATCCGGCTTTAAAAACATGAATCAACGTTAATCATAGATGTTTTGTGGTTTCAATTATGCTTAGTGAAAAGCGCAACATAAGGATATCAAAATAATTCAATTTTTACTCCAAACCGTTCAAAAGGAAATGGTTTTAAATCACTATTTTGCGCATTCGAAAGCAAGAAGAATAACTTTGTATATGAAAATTAACGAAGAAAAATTTCTTCATTTTGAGAGCAAGAAAATTTTGAGTTGAACTTACTCAAATTTTGAACAAAATGTTTTTTTTGACAATTTGACAATTTCGTCCCTGAACGTGAGTAGATAGGTGGTAACTCAATTTTGGAGTACGTGCACTTTTTATGAATTTGAGTGATGTGTCACTCAGTTTTGAGTTATGTTCAATGAGAGTGTAAGATTTTAATTTGAATTCGCTGGAGCCTGAGCTTGTGCGTTTCAGCACAGCCCTTCCAAATGGGGACTGAATACTCAATTGCGGGGCAGATATTTACTTGTAGAGAGCCATTTGATTCTTCAAGCACAGTTTAGATGTTCTACATATAAACGGATACAGAGATGTGATGAGTATGCTGCATTTGTTTAAGTGACGGTTTGAATTGAAAAGCAACCTAAGGCCATTCATTTGATCCTAAGTTTGTGAAAATCGGTGCAGTCATGTCTCTGACAAAAATGAGTAACATTATTTGTCACATGCATACATACACACACTGACATAGCTCAACTCGATGAACTGAGTCGAATGGTATTTGACACAGTTTTACTAGTCGATTTTTCAAGTGATTGCATAGCCTTTTTATCTGAGAAATAACTTCTCTCAGATTTCTCGGAGATGGCTCAACCGTTTTCTATAAACATAGATTCATATGAACAGTCCTATGATTCCATAAAAGGTTCCTGAATTCCATTTGGATCTGACTTCTGGTTCCGGAACTACAGGATGATATGTGCAACTAAATTAAAAGAATGTCACTCATTTTTCTCATAGATTCTCATAGGCGGAACCGATTTTCTCCATTAAAGATTCAAATGAATGGTCTGACTTCCGTTTCAGTAGATACAGGGCGAATAATGTAAAAATGTTAATTTCATATAAATTTATCGATTTTGATAGTCGATGACCAAGTAAACTTATTTTAGTTTTACCGGTTTTCGATTCCGGAAGGAACCCAAAAATTTTATTTGGAACGCAGTACGTTTTCTCAAAAACGGCCACTCCGGTTTTTAATAATTTCGAATCAAATGAAATGGTTTACAATCTCTTAGGTCAATTAAGCTGAAAGTATCGGGATTAGCGGAGCTCAACCGTTTTTTCATTGAAAGCAAAACGATATTCATAAACAAAAATTAAAATTCAGAGACAGATAGTTATACACAAAATTGTTGAACTTGACCGATTTTGATTTCTGACTCTAGAGTTACATGAGCTTTTAAAATTCAAACCGCCATAGAAGATGACGTTAACAAAATTTCTTCAAAATTGGGCTCAAAAATATTCCAAATTATTCATCATATTATTTAACGACCATACAAACCCCTTCGGGCTATGGTGGTCCTCGAATCTCATGGAATGCCTAATCGGTTGTGTCACATTTAGAATGAAAGAAATAATATCGTTACAATGGTTACAGGGTAATGAGTGATTGAAAATTCAAAGTGTCATTCAGAACGACGGTCATTAAAATAATTTCATGAAAACTAAAAACTCCAGAGAATATTCATGCAAAAAATACATGCGGATTGATAAAAGAGAGGATCATTTCACTGCTAAGTGGATTAAGCACGTTTTTCTTTAAAGAGAACAGTATTATTCGACGTTTTTTCCTATTGAAACAAATTCATAAGTTCAATTATGATAGTGCACCCGCCATGGAATTACAAAAGAATCTGTTCACAAAAAATTTACAATTATGGTAAGGAGGTGTACTAAAATACCATAGAGCAGAATTTTTAAATAAATTTAAATAATTAAATTTCAATTTACTATTATAAAAAAATGTTAAGTGAAGAATCCCAAGGCAGCCGATTTTTCTCTACTATTGTAAAATTTCATCGAAATAGGATGCAAACTTCTATTGAATCGATTCGGGTTTGTTCTCCTCACTTTCACACGAAAAGTAAAAACGAAGAAAGAAGTATTAAAGCTTATAAGATCAAGATCAAATTGGAATTAAAGCGTTTAAGTCAACTCATTCCTTTTTCATCCGAATTTTTGATTACTGGGATGCATTCCATTGATTATTTGATAGCTATAGCAATGTCTTCCGGTTAGTCGCCAATCACTTCACGAAATTATTGTTATTGAATAACGTTTTGTTTCCAAGTTATGTATGTAGAGTGTTGACTCTGGATTTAAATTAAAACGTGTAACGATTTTCATTTATGTCGTATTAATGAGTTACATTAGAATATTGTTATAATACTCAAATTAGGTCATCGGAACTGTACCATAATTCCTATGAAATGTATATTTTATCGCTTGCAGAAACACAACATTCTATATTCATTTGCCCCCCACATAAATTTCAAACTTTACCGATAAAGTTCCAAATATGTTTCCGTCCGTGCATCGTTCGTGAAGCTTTCGTGTCGTACGTATTCCAAACATTTCAAATAGAACTTTAAATTTAATTTGTTCAAACATCAGGGGAAGCATTTGCGACAATCAAGAAACGTGCATAAATCACCAATGGGGGAAGATGGTAAGAAGATTTTCATACTTGTCGCCTTAACTATTCCATCTTTTGAATCCAGTCAAACCCTGACAGGCTCGGCTTCACTACTAGCCATCATACTGATTATATCCGAAGAACTAACCAACGGAATTTTGTGGAAACAGTTCAGCGTAACAACTAGTCAAACTTTCGAACCTGCACTTTCGCATTGTGAGTTTCGAAACGCTCCCGCCAGGCTTAAAGTTGGAGGAAACTGCAGATGGAGAGTTAGACAGAAAAAAAAATCCCTGGAAGACGATGAGAAGATTCTTGTTTGTGAAAAATATTTGCCGTAATGGCCATTCATCATATTCGTTTTAAATAAAGTGCCTTCAGGGGGAAGTCCTGCTGTGACACTTGGTGGCCAGTGAGGATGGAATGAAAAGTAGCGTGCGGTGACCAACTTAAGGAAGATACTGTACGCACAATTCAGTCGCCATGAAGTGGTTGAATGCAGACACACATCCGTCCGTTTGACGCCAAAGATTGTAATGTGATTGAACACGATATTCGTATGTTTGTCAGTGGTTTAAAGAGCGAAAGATAATATTGAATAATTAGCTAAAATAAATATGAGTGAAAGTGTATTGGTTTTTCTTCCCGATATCCACTATGAAACTATTCTTTATTTATTTTTTTGTCTGTCGAAAAGAAATGGTACAATCTTCGAATCGCCTCCACACGATCGTTTCTTGGAGTGAACGCATGGTGGGCGGTTGTGGAAAATCCAGACCAGTTCCACAGGTGGGTAACGGAAACAGTTGGGAAACGACAACTCGGCCGTGTTCCGTGTAGTAAAACCAAGACCCGGATGACCCCGCGTTGAGTTGACTACGAAACCAAAGCGAAAAAATGCATCATCATGAACGCAAGGATGATGTTGGTGAAACCGAAATGCATCGTAATGGATGACGAGACGTACATTGAAGCGAACAAGTTTCGCCTGAATGTTTTCAAGAAGTTTCGAAAAAGATGGTCGAATAATTTCCTAAGTAGAGAAGAGGGGGATCCTTGAGCCACTTTTTCTGTTGATTGTAATATCTTTTAAACTATTAGAGGAAAAATTTATCATGGAGATAGTTGAACCGCCTCCTATGATATAATATAAATAAACAGAACCATTTAAAAAATATGTTCTTTATTTCTTTGCACATGTCTCTTTCTTAGGACAAAAAATGAAAAACAATTCAAAGTATTTGTGTAGTATAATATATAACACGACATTTGTCTACTTTTATTTAGTTTTGTCTTTCTCATATAGAAAGGCTATGAAATCGCTGTGAAACCCGACTTTACAACCGAGGCCCAGAGGGCCGAGTGTCCTATACCATTCGACTCAGTTCGTCGAGATCACAAAATGTTTGTGAGTATGTATATATGTGTGTATGTGGCAAATATTATCACTCAATTTTCTCAGAGATTATTGAACCGATTTTAACAAATTCAGATTGAAAATGATCAGATGAAAATTGGTCCCATAGATTGCTATTAAATTTTATCCCGATCTGACTTCCGTTTCCGGAATTACAGGGTGATATGCACCAAAAAAAAAAATAATCACACATGTTTTCCAAATATGGCTAAGCCGATTTTCACAAATTTAGATTCAAATGAAAGGTCTTATAGCCTCATACAATTTTCTTGAATTTCATTTGGATTCGACTTCCGAAATTATAACTTTTTAACCGATTTTCACAAACTAAAAAGCAAATAAAATGTCTTGAAATTTTTTAAAAAGTCCCCGAAACATTAATTCAGATCCGACTGCTGGTATCAGTGTTAAAGTGCAATTGGTAAAAAATTTCAATTTCATGAGTATTTTTTCACAAGCGTTGGCGAAACGAGGTGCACACTTTTATAAATCTTACTGCTATATTTATCTAGTTGGCAGATCTTGTTAGTTAGTGAATAAATAAAAATACTTTGGAACTACTAGTCCCCGATTTCCGCTTCCGAAAGCACCGAAGGTTAAAAAACGGAACTCACTCCGATTTCCTAGAGGTCAAACCGATTTTCACAAATCATGATTCAAATTAAGGCTCTTATTGTCTAGAAATATACTGTGCAATTTCATCCAGATCCGACTTCCGGTTCCGTAATTTTAGGGTGAGGAGTGTCAAAACATTCAAAGCGTCATTCAAAATGACGGTGCAAAACTGGTACGTGTCGGTACGTGTGGCTTTGCTCCGTTTGCAACTTGCTTTGTTCAATTTCGTATAGCGTGCAGGGTTGCCACTTTAAATCTATATGTTTCATGTGAAAAAAATTGTGTTGTACTGACATATTTCGTCCTGGACATCTTATGGTCGTGAAAGGGTTAATGTGTGTTTAATCATTTATTGCGACGATGCAAAATAAAGAAAAATTCCTATTAACTTGACACAACTGTTTAGAAATTGAAAAGTTTATGTTAGTTCATACCCAAAGAAAGTTTCTTATTTTATTCAAAATTGAAACAAAAATTTCTTGACCTGTCAATATCTTCTAGTGATATTTTTGGAAATATAAGTTATATGAGAAAAGCATCTTTACACCACTAGGTAAATTAAAAAAGGCTTTTATCATTCAAATCTACACAACTTTCTCAAATATACTATGCCACTATCATCAGCCATTTTTCATGTTTTTTTTTCTACATATTTCTAACTTTTCTATCATCAAAAGGCGCAGGAAGGTGCAGATTATACCACTCAATATAAAACTACTTCAAAAGAGCTTTCATACCGTTGTTGAATCACTCGTCTGCGAGCGTCTGTAGGCGAGATATGTTCTTTTAAAATAACCTTACCCTTGACATTGTGTTGTGAGTTGTGTGGTATTTAATGATAAAAAAATGATAAATGATAATGTATACCATGAAAAACTCAGAAAAATTTAAAATATATAAGTTTTCTCACAAAAACTGCACTCCAAAAAAATTTGAGTTTTACAGGTGACTTAATCCCTCATACTATGTAGTTTATAAAGACCTAATTTGTCAAGTGACGGAAAATTTTATTTGTAATGACTTAATGTTAGATGAGCTTGAATTTTACTGGTTTCGACTGTAACTTTCGTTCTGCTAGCAGGTGCGACTGTATGAATTTAAATGCACCTTTTTCCAGCCAAGCAGATGCATGCTTCTAAGGCTCAGTCGATTAACAGACGTATTTTCGATCCAATGATTCTCGGTTCAAGTCGCGGTGGTTGCTATCCGAATTCTTTTTTTTATTTCAATGAATTTCATGTCATGGAGTCTTAGACACAATATTAAATGTTTTTCGACGTAAATTTGCGTGAACTGCGACTCTCCATTTATGTGCATCTAATAAGATGTAAAATCACAAGGTTTTTTTTAAGTGTGTGGTTTAGGAGACCCTTTTGAGAAAGTAGAGTATATCATGAATTCTACTCAAGTTAAGGGAATCGTAAATTTGTTTGAAATTACTTTCTTCACTACTTTGTCGAAGTTACTTAGCCCCTATGTTGACCTTGAGCTAAAATAATACTTTCATCTCACTTAAATAAAATATTCGAAAAATGGCGCCAATCAATTTTGCTGAGTATACTGCATATGTTTTGGACTGCACTCTTCGAAAAAATTAAATTTACGCTTGACGTAAATTCAAGCAAGCCGTAATTTCTTCGGTAATGACACAATATTATATCTTCTAACATGTAAAAATAAATTTTGCGTCTGTATCAATGTAAGCTTCAGCTAAAATAACTGTGAAGTTAATGATATGACTTATCTATACATGTTTTCAACTGTGAATGTAAGTGAATCACGATGCTCCTTTTATGTGCATCTATAGAGACGTAAAATTTTCTAATACCGTTTTCGTTTATTGATCAGAGCAGCCCGAGGCCCAGAGTCGCCAAAACAACTTTTGAGATGTTCGTTTTAGCAACCTGGGGTTGCTCTAGATCGGACTCCAATCGCGTAGCTTCGCCCTGAAAATTTTCTCGGGTCGCACCACCGAGTTTGTTTATTTTTTCTTTTTTCGACGAGTTTTTGTTTAATGCACGTACCACGTGTTCGTTTTTTTAGATGATTAGTTTGAAGCTTTTTGCCTTTCTCATATAGAAAGACTATGCTATCACTGTGAAACCCGACTTTCGAAACGAGGTGCCATATACTATTCAACCGTCGAGTACGCAAAATGTCTGTGTGTGTGTAAATGTAAAGTATTATGTTTTCATAAGTTGATGTAGAATTTTATCTAGATCTGGCTTCCGGTTTCGGAAATACAGCGTAGTGTATGAAATGCCAACCTTCCATATAGAGCGATAAAAATTCTTTTAAATATGGCTCAAATTGTTTCAATTCATTCAATTTGCTAGTTGCTGGCGAAACGAACCGGTTTTTTCTATACCGGTTCACAGCTTCCAGTTCCGGAAATAGTGGTCGATAACTCCAAAACGAACTCTATTTTTCATTTTCTCAGAAACAGCTGAGACGATTTTGACAAACTTAGACTCTAAACTAAAAGACTGTTCGGATTTCACTTCCTGTTCCAGAACAACAGCGTGAGGGTGTGTTTAAAATTTTAAACCATGCTGTAAAAATATTAAAAGGGTAACGCTAATGTATGCCCAAGAAACTCTTTTTTGTTCTTATTCAATATTCGAAAGAAAGCTTTTTTTGTAGAATCCTTTAGTAATATTAATGAAAACATAAGTTATATAAGAAAAGCGTTGTAACACCACAAGATGGATTGGAACTGGGTTTGAAATGCTTTGTTTGGCAATTTATCGCCAATATACCGCGTAACGATACAAATCATGATCAATCATGGCTCCGTAAAATCAACATCGATTTTTAATTTATATTTTTCATTGAAATCCTATGATTTTTCGAAACGAAGTCATAAATTAACGTTTTACATGAATATTTGTTCTAATTGTCTTAATTTGTAAAGTGGTGCACTTTGTGTCTCCGGATATACTTGAAAAATTGGTTTGTACAACTTTGTTTTTCATCAAAATAAGTCTGCACGACCGCCGCTATGGAAGAATACAATTATTGTTGACTTCAGGCAGTGCAAAATTCGACCTTCGATACAAGAACTTGAAGGTTTGCTTAAAGAACAAATGCATATTGATATTAAACATGTGCATTTACTTCAATGCAATAAGACAAATAATGTTGTTCATAAAGTTCTATAAAGAACTGGATGCAAATCAATTCGCTAAGGACAATAATAATGTGCACTATGTGAAGCATGAAAATATGTAGTACAACATACCAGTATATATGGAAGATAGTACTATAGAAGTGCGTGTGCATGATCTCCCCTCAAGCGTCATCGATTCTTATATTCGTGAAACTATGTTCCAATACGGAGAGATTCTCTCCATCGAAAAAGTAAAGTGGAAGAGCTTTTCCCTGGTATTCTAAATGGCGTACGTTTGTTACGCATGCGCTTAAAGAGGGCTACACCTTCTTATGTGATTTTCGTTCAGGATACAAGAATCCCGTGCAAATCACTTGCTACCTATGACAACCAGATGGCCACATGTCAATATTGACAAAAAGCTGTTCACTATGGTAAGCCATGTGAAAACCGGACAAGAAGACGTCTGCACCAAAGGACAACAGCGCTGCCTCCACATCAACCCCAAAAAACCCCCAGTACATCGGAGACAGCCATCAACAGCTATGCAGCTTGCTCTACAATGAAACCAGTTGTTACATATGCAGAACTAGGTACGCCAGCTACAGCTAACAACGTACCCAACCTCCAGACAAATATAAGCAATAACGATCGTTCCGCCAACAACAGTGACACCGAACCAATGGGCAAGAGCGTGAATAACAAACCACTTCTCCCCCCTCATTTGCTGGATAGCAATGAAAACGCCTCTCCGCCAATAAAGAAGATGACAACGATATCCAGCTGAATGAATGACTTATGTCGTTTTCGCTTGATACCAAACCTAACCAGTTTCCACCCTAACTGCTGTAAAACCGTTTGTTTGAAGCTAGTGTCGAACCTAGTTTTAACGCTGTTGAACTGAAAATCGAGTCTGTTTCGAACCTGATTTTTATATCAGGTTTGCTCAAACCCCCGTTGCTAAGTACGAAATCAACACAGTTTCGTGAAAAGTGTTTGTTTGATGAAACTACCCTGGGTCAGTTTCAGTTTTCTCAAACGAAAACGACATTAGTTTTCTGATTCCTCGTCCGACGAGTATCAACGAGAAAAGTAGAAGGATTGCGCATTAGTAAATCCAGAAGTGCCCATGATTGCTTTGTGTCTCATTATTGATTATTTATTCAGCATAAATATATTCGGTTTTCCCTTCGCAATCTTCCTTGGAGAGAGCCCAACATCCTTCCCAGCTATCTCCCGGTCGCCGAGTTCACATCTCTAGAGCAATTTTACGTGTCAGATTTGTTACAATTCCGAACAGATTGCCCCAAACTTAGATATTAACTCTCGCAATCTCCAGTCTCATCCATTTCTCAGAATTCATTCTGCTCGCACTAATTGCGGCTATAACAAACCGTTTTCTAGTATGTTTCGTCTTTTTAATCGATGTTCTCACGTGTTCGATTTTCACCTATCTCGCAACGTCGTAAAAAAATTATTTCTGAATTCCTTTTCTTATACTATGGTTAGTAATAGGACTAGTTTCAATTATTAGTAATAAGTATATGACAATGTATCTGTTGGATTATTATAATCTGTTGACATGAAAGAAAAGGAAGTTTTATGCCTTATGGAGAGAGAGAATAAGATTTCGGCTCCATTAGACTTTTCTCTACTTTTAATAATTACATTAATATATAAATGAGTGAATAACTGAATAAATAAATCTAGTCGAAATGATTGAATTCAAAATTAACTTTATTCATTAACGTAATTTCCATCAAGAGCAACGCAGTCATTCCAGCGCCGCTCTAACATTTTAATACCACTTTTGTATAACGATTTATCTTTTGCCTGAAAATAGAACGTCAGTTTCAGCGATAACCTCTTCATTCGTGCCAATTTTTTACGGGCGAGCTTTTTTTCAGGTCTGCGAACCTACGATGCCAGGTCTACAGCTTTCTCGGTATTCATACCGATTTTTGACCTCTACATCGCAATACAGATATACTCTCCTAAAATACCGATAATTCACTGATCATACAGATAAATGCCGATTTTGAGTTTTTGCTGGGATAAGCATGAGGAAAGGTTGTCGTAAGTTTTCTTTTTTGCTCACTAAATTGAGGCCCGGTGACATTTTCCTGGTACGTATGTAGCAGAGACTCTGATACAGATATGGTACCGATAGATTTTTGCGTCGAATACAGATGTTTGCAACGCTGCTGCGAAAAGCCAGTAGTCGCTGGGAGCCGAATCTGGCGAATACGGTGGATGTGGAAGCAATTCGAAGTTTAATTCATTTAGTTTTGCCATTGTTTTAATTGACTTGTGACACGGTGCGTTGTTCTTATGTAACAAAATTTTTTTCTTTGCCATATGCGATTGTTTTTTTTCAATTTCAATCTTCAAAGGCTGCATAACGCTATATAATATTCACAACTAATGGTATTTCCTCTCTCAAGATAGTCGATAAATATTCACCATGACAATCGTGATTTGATTCCGGAATGAAGTGATGAATCCATGTTTCATCCATTGTCACATATCGACGGAAAAATTTCGATTATTGTTACTTTTAAACATGACCAAACACTGTTCAAAATCATCAACATGTTCTCGTTTTTAGTCAATGGTGAGCATACGCGGCACTCACTTTGAACAGAGCTTTCTCATAGTCAAATGCTCATGCAATATAAAGCCAACACGTTCTTTTGATATTCCAAACCAAAATCCATTCCATTCCATTCCAAACGATGTTGTGGATTTTTCTATGTTTTTTGGTGTCACCGCCTCATTTGGACGTCAATTGCGTTCTGCATCATCGGTGTCTCTACGACCACGTTTTGTTGTTGTTTCTGATGAAACGGAGTCTTCATAATACTTTTCAAGCTTTTGCTTTGCTTGAACGGTATTTTTTTCAATCAAGAAGTAGTGTAATATTAAAACACCAAATTGTTTTTATCCATTGTTCTGAAAATAACAAAAGTAGTGTCACTCTTAGCACGATAACTCACAAACCAATGAATGGAATAAAGCTTGCTTCAGATAGAATTGGAACAAAGACAATTGCCTGTGTTTCAGTAATTTATTAGTGAATTCAAGATCTTTTTCTATACAAATGTAGCGTTTTCTTCATACTTTTAAGAAAAAATACGGATAAAATTATTCGTCACGGTTTCAAAGGAATTCTCGATTTTTTCCCGTAACACGGCTCATTAGGCGGCGCACACCTTCTTCGTCCATCGTTTTAGCTATCTTATTCCACCAGGTCGTCTTTTGTTTGATGCCTTTGACAATCTTTCCCTTTGCCTTGAGTCTCCTCTTCACGATTGCCCAGTATTTCTCAATAGGGCGGAACTGGGGGCAGTTGGGTGGGTTAAGGTTTTCGGAACAAACTGGACCCCTTTCTCTGCATACCACTCTTGAAAGACTTTGCTGTAATGACAGCTTGCCAAATCTGCCAAAACATTACGGGATGGTCGTGGGATCGAATTAACGGCAAATTTCGGTTTTGGAGACACTTGTTTGGGTATAGTTCCGATGTCATTACCTTATTTGTAACGAAAACTTTCGTTTTTTTGTCACTGCTGCAAATTCCCAGCCAAATCATAAATTTTCTTGCAAATTTGTCGGCAAAAACAAATTAAAATTTGGCTGGAACATCCCCCTGAGCCGTTGCCAAGTAAAATTTTTGACCTGGGATTTGCCCGAAGTCAGCCTTGACATAGGTTTCATCGTCCATCAGAAGACACCCGTCGAACTTTGTCAGCACCTGGTCATATAGTTTCCGAGCACGAATTTTGACCACACTATTCTGTTTTATGGTCCGATTTGGCAGTTTGCTAGCTCGATACGACTTGATTCCTTCCCGGAGTCGAGTTATCCTCACGGTACTATGGGTAGCACCGAATTTTCTGGCCAAATCACGGTCCGACAGATTAGGATTCCTCTTAAACGTGTTCAAACTCTTACCACGCAGTTTCCGGTCGACAGTTCCACTCCGACGATTGACTTGAGGCTTCCGAATCGTCGTCAATTTTTCCTTATACCGTTTGATAACGCGCCATACGGTATTTCTGGGCTGCTACACTCTTAGAAAAAATGAAATTTTCGCTTGACGTAAATTCAAGCATACCGTAGTTTCTTCAGTGATGACACAATATTACATCTACTAACATGTAAAAACAAATTCAGCGTCTGTATCGATGTAAGCTTCAGCGAAATTAACTGTGAAGTTAATGATATGACATATTTTTACATATTTTGAATTGTGAATGTAAGTGAATCACGACGCTCCTTTTATGTGCATCTATTAAGATGTAAATTTTTCTAAGTGTGTAGCCTAGATGTAGACCACAACGGGTTTTCCAAATAACCGTGCACAATTTTTTCCCTTGTTTCGGCTTCCATGTTGATTGTTTACAAAGTACAGTCGATTTGAGGAATGTCAAAAATCATACGTGAAGCTGACAAAATTCCCGACACGTGGGCGCCGAGAACTTTCAAATCCTAGGGGACGGGTATAGCGTGATGGGTAAGTCGATGCCCTTTCACGCAGCCCACCTGGGTTCGATTCCCAACCCCGCACATAGGGTCAGAAAATTTTTCTGGCCCGAAGAGGCGAATGACCTTAAGGTTAAAACCTCTTTAATCGAAATAAAGAAAAAAGAAGAACTTTCAAATCCGTCCACGTCCAGTTTGTTCCAATTAAAAATGAATCAAGCTTTATACGTATCATGAAACTTTAACAGCTGTCTTCTTAAGGTTAGTATTAACTGAAAAAAAGTTGACTAGCGCTATCTATGTGTTAGGCACGGGACTTTTCAGCCGATGTATTACGCATGTTTACCTATGTCAGTTTGAGCTAATCAAGAAATACAGAAGATTTTTAATAACTAACGGTTTCTCATAAGATACTACAGAGAGAAGGTTATTTTCTCCACCGGTAGCAGGTATTTCTATCTATCAATTTGCAGGTTCTTTGTAGAGGTTATGCCTTTTGTTTATTTAGTTTGCATATCGAGGTTCTATTCATTTCTCGAGCACCAATTATTAACGGTTGCTTGCTAAGTCAATGGATATCTTCTACAAAACAAATCAATATATCGATTGACAACTGTTGTCATAAGCTTATCTAACAAAGATTTCTCTAGCTGTTTTGATTAATTTTGGTTTCTGTGAAATAAAAGAGAAATGGATAAAAGGCGTGTGGGTGATATCAGAGACATAGCGGAATTGACGTGAATACGAATAACATTAGTTCGCTGAAACTGAATCAATGCCCTTATAAAGCATGATATCGAATACAGACTAAAATAATAATAATAATTATAATGAAAATAAAAATCATAATAATAATAATAATAATAATAATAATAATAATAATAATAATAATAATAATAATAATAATAATAATAATAATAATAATAATAATAAAAATAATAATAATAATAATAATAATAATAATAATAATAATAATAATAATAATATCAATAAAACACAGAGAAAGCATCAGAATTTATAGAAATCGTTCTGCATAATAACGATATTAAAAAGAAACATATAAACTAGAGTTGTTTTAGAATATTATTCCTTGTAACTGGAATCGTGACCTTTACTATCAATATAATTTAATTAATGTTTCAATTACTGCATTTTCAATGTCATCGCAATCGGTCGTGTCTTGTACACATCCCTGTAATTTTTTTCACTACATCTCTTACAGAACACTTGCGATCCTTTTTACTATACAGGATTCTATTTTGGCAAATTTTTTCCTCCCGACCAGCAGTTAAAGCTTCGTAGTACTCATTTAAAACACAAGATACATGTACAAAATTATTTTACGCTGCTGCTGTTCTCTTAACTTCATCTTCGCAACAATTGTCATTTACACAATGAACATTATACCTTGAACTAGCTTCACCTGAAATTCTAATTGAAAACATAGTTACTGCCATATGAAAGTCATATGAAAGTGATGCAATTTCAATCCGTACACCCTTTATATCCGGTTCTGATGATGCCTAAGTAAAATTCTGACTCGTTTTCTTCACTTTTCATAACATTGTAGCAAATGTAAAAATAAATCATAATATATTTTTGCAATAAAAATAAACCACCAAATAAACATTTGCTTAATCATTCGACCAAATATCCATATTTCAATAGGAAATTATCAAAGTGGTTGAAACCGTTCTCAGGTATAATTTTAAAAGTATCCCTAAAAACTTCATAAAGAAGACAATTATTAATTTATTATTTGGTAGATTTCGATAGATTTTTTTGTGTCCTGTTCATTTTCATAGCTGAATAAATTTGATTCAGAATAAATGATGAAATATCTTTTCATAACTAGGCAGTGCCTTTCGTTATAAACATAAACATTCCTGGCATGTTTGGTTAATATCGAACAGACAGTAAAAAGAAATTATATCAAAAAGACAAAGAATTTGGACGGATTCAACCTGATCCACACACAGCTGTCGAAAAAGAAAAACTAATATTTCAAATAATCTACGCTGCTATCATTCCTGCCGCACACAGCAATCCCCGCAAAGCCACAGAAGATTCGGCTCTCTGCGGATGATAATCTTTTGCACAAGCAACCTCCAACCTTCAAGCCTGTCTTCATATCCGCCGAGAAAGGTTCCTCTATCATTTTCGCAAATTGTGATGCATTGTTAGCTGCACGCAGCAGTAAAGATGGAAAGGAAATATTGTTCATCCTCCTCTGTGTGGCTGAGGTAAATTTCGAAGGAAACCCAAAGCGCCTTTCTACTCTGACAAGAAAAGAAATATAGCCCGGGTGCTGGGTGAAGGTTAAATGGAACCTTCCTCTGCGGAGATTGAATGGGTCACTGAGTTCAATCTCTTTGCATGCGAAGCAGTCAATCTAAATGGGATTCTGTATGGAGTGCGGAAACCACATGAAGCATAAGGTCAAAAGTCGGTAACATATTGAATAATCTGTTTGACTTATTATCTTGAGTGGCCATTGAGTCCGTCTCAACAGTGGGCATCCCGAGCTATTACTGCCCTGTATGTATGTTATAACTTGCGAATAATACAACGCAAATTGAACATAAACTGTCTGACGTTCGTGTTTTGATGCTTGGTAAGGTTGATACATTCAAGATAACAGCTAATTATTATTATGAAAATCATGGCTTATGGAACCTCTGGTGAACATTCTCCAATGCGTCTTCAACTAGCCAAATCAAGGTCAGGGAGGAAATAGATTTAATTAGTCTGAAACTTGCTCTACCATACACAGAGCGTTAATTAATTATTTTCTTCACCGCTCGAAGCTATTTTACAGCACTTCGTCACCCCCTAGTCAGCCATGGGCTCTGTATCGCATTGAGATTCTGGGAACCAAATTCAGGCGAAGGAAAACGATGATGGCGGTTGCTATTCTTGTTGCACATCGTCAGCCAGGAAATGAGAAATAGAGAGTGAGTGGCGAGTTGCCGCGAGATTTTATCCTTGCCACAATCTTAACATTCATTATTGCTTTCTCCTTGTTAGGTGCCGTATTTTTACAGCCCTGCAACCGTTCGTCGTTTTGCACTGCCGGAGGGTCTGATGATGTCGTTTCCATCCATCTGTGTCGAGATTTTTCCTTTGTTTCCCGTTCCTTTCCCAGCACGGTTTCCGGATCCGGTGGAACTATAAATGAATGCCGTTCGAAGAAACTGACACCAGTGTCTAAGAGCTAGTCATATGAATGTGTTACTGTTCCACAGTTCATATGTTGAGGACCGAAAAAAATGGAAAGTAGTTCTGTTTGACGAATTTTGTCCCAGGACATTAGTCCTGACTGTTATATTTTAACTTTATCTCTTAGACGATAAAACTGACAATTACAAATTGTGGTAGAGTTTATTTTAATGAACAATACACTAAGAAACGTAAATCCTGATATCATCAATAATGACCTTAGCTGCAACCCTGTTAGCTCAGCTTACCTGTTTTGTAGCTCTCGAGAAAGGAAAAAAACAACGACAATGACACGGTGACCGTCAGAATAAAATGAAATTGCGAAGTCATATTGAAGCCAGTAGAGATGATCCGAAAAAATCTTCCGCTGTTGTTTCAACACCAGCATGAACGAGCCTGTTTACGCCACAACACTAGGACTTACAATTTTAATATAGCGAATACTTCTGATCCTTCCGGATATCCTTTTTGAGATATCGAGATAACGCGATGTTTAGTTTGCGGACCTGTTCATTGAAATTACTTGAGAATGATGGAAGTTATGCGAAGTTTTGGCTAGCACGTATCGGACACTCAATTTTTTTTTGCTGAATCTTGGCAAAAACGATTATCCAGATATTAAGCACAGTTGGCAAAGACCTGACGTATTCGATGACTGCTGATTTAATAGCTTCCCATCAATATATTTAGTTCTCCTGATATTGAATAAAACAATGCTCAATTCACCTAAAGTGAGATATTTCCTTTCCAATCTATATTAATTTAAATATGGCTTTTTGGTCCATTTGTTTTTGCCTTTCTCATATAGAAAGGTTATGCAATCACTGTGAAAACCGACTTTTGAACCGAGGCGCGGAGGGCCGAGTGTCATATACCATTCGACTCAGTTCGTCGAGTACGCAAAATGTCTGTGTGTGTATGTGCGTATGTGTGTATGTAACGTTTTTTTTGCAAAAGGTTTTCTCAGAGATGGCTGAACCGATTTTCACAAATTTAGATTCAAATGAAAGGTCCCAAGAGGTCCCATACAAAATTCCTGAATATTATTTTGATCCGACTTCCGGTTCGAGAGTTATGGGGTAAAATGTGCAAAAAAAAGAAAATGTTTCCTAACTTTTCTCATAGATGGCGCTACCGTTTTTCACAATCTTAGGTTCAAATGAAAGGTCCTGTGGTCCCATGCGTAATTTCTGAATTACATGCGGATCCGACTTCCGGATCCAAAAATATAGGGTAAAGTGTGTTAAAAATTATATACCATTACTTTTCCAATTGATAGTTTTTATCAGTAGACGGTCAAACAAACCGATTTCGGTTATTCGTTTAAGAATCGAAGAAAATTATTTTGAAGAATACCACAGTATTATATATGATAGTATGATTGATATAAGAAAGGCATCATTACACCACTAGGTGGATTAAAACAGTTTTTATTTCTTATATCAATCATTAATTTTGCGCAGCTGGTCAACGTTTCATCTACAGGGTAAAACGACCAAAGTTGCCAAATCCACCTAACACAAAAATAAATAAAATTGACCAAACATTTACTGGAGTCTGTTCAACAATGATATTTTTTGTATTTGAAACATGAAATGAAAAACCCAAAAATAAAAACTCTTTCTTGAATTCATGCTGAGAAGCATTTCTAGCACCAATGAAAAACCTTCTGAACTTATTTGCGGGGTTGGGAATCGAACTCAAATAGGCTGCGTGAAAGACATCAATTAACCAATCACACTATACCCGTCCCCTTTAGAATATATTTAGATTTAAGAAATAATTACCCAGAGCACTTTAGTAGCTTTCAAACGAGCCTAAGCTTGTTGAAAGTTGTATCAAACGATTTCAACATTTTAGGCTACTTTAAAAGCTACTATGTCTCGGGTTAGCAGGTCAATGCGTAGGTCGCTAGTCTTACAAGCCAGTTGACGTATGTTCGAGTCCCCACCAGGCTGTTTCCGGTTCCAGAGATATAATGGTATAAGTAACGTAACCGACCAAACACACTTTTTCAACTTCGCTAAGTTTTATCGGAGAATTAGTTCATCGATTAAGTCCATAGCTCAAATGGCTGTCACTCCGGTTCTGAAGATATGATGGGATAAGTGACCTAACCGTCAGAACTCACAACAGATTTCAACCATTTTTTTAACAAGATCATATGTATTATTACTGATACTTTGGTTTGGGGAATGTTTCCGAATATGTGTAGTACACAATAAATTTGTGTCAAAAATCAGACCACATTAGTATCAGAAATACGACAAGAGAAAGGCTTCATCAGACCACTAGGTGGATTAAGAAAAGATTTTTTTTAAATGTATTTTATTATTTTTTTGTTATAAAAATTTTTATTCTGCCCTTTTTGCATAAAAGCTTTACGTGGCCGATTGGCTTACATTTTTGTTACTTGACTATTTTTTTTTGCTATTGGATCTCGTTGCCACCCTTTTTCTAGGGGGAGATGAGTTTCCATTTCCATCCAACGAAGATCGGGGGTCATTTCGTCCGCGGCTTATCTCATCATCCATTGCTTCATCGTCGGTATTGTGATTTCCGTTTTCTTTTCGTTGTCCTTGGTGATCGTAGTCTTGGGCTCGTTGAAAGTTGCTGTAGATGAGCCTTGTTGTACATTGGTTGCAGTTGCTGGTTGGTTGGAGGGTAAGTTGTTAACTGCAGCTGGTGTACTTTGTTCTATAGGGGATACTGATGGTTTTGTTGAAGGGGATGCTTCATTGTTGTTAGTGGCTGTCACAGGTGTACTGAGGTTGCTTGGGATTGGTGTGAAGGAAGCACCGTTGTCCTTTGGTGTAGTTGTCTTCTTGTCCAGTTTATCACATGGCTTACCGTAGTGAACAGCTTTTTGGCAATATTGACATGTGTCCATCTGATTGTCATAGGTAACAAGTGATTTGCACGGAATTCTTGTATCTTGACCGAAAATTACATAAGAATGTATAGGCCTCTTCAAGTGTATGCGTAACAAACGTACGCCATTTAGAATACCAGGGAAAAAGTTCTTCCACTTTTCTTTTTCGATAGACAGAATCTCTCCGTATTGGGACATAGTTTTACGAATATATGAATCGATGACGCTTTAGGGAAGATCATGCACACGCACTTCTATAGCACTATCTTCCATATATACTGGAATGTTGTACTTAATGTTGTCGTGCTCCACATAGTGCACATTGTTATTGTCTTTTGCGAATTGAATTGCATCCAACTCTTTATAAAACAGGATGTAAAGAACATTATTTGTCTTATTGCATTGAAGTAAATGCACACGTTTAATGTCAAGATGCATTTGCTCCTTCAAGTTCTCGTATCGAAGGTCGAATTTTGCACTGCCTGAAGTCAACAACAATTGTATTCTTTCGTGTCGGCGGTAGTTTTTGTTCGTTTGGTTCACTCATTTCGAGGTCGTTCTATTGTTCACTACACAATACTGTTCTTGGATTCTTCCGTCCCGAACGAAAACGGTTTGTTATATCGACTGACTTGGATGAGATGTGGAAGCGGACTGTTTTTTTTAAGTATATTTCTACACATGATACTAATAATAATCTAAAACATTGTCAAATCAATTAGATCCGCAGTTTAGAATATAAAGGTTTATGGAATCTTTGATTTAATTTTTACTTATGCCCTTACTTACATCACCTAACAGCTATAGTCCTGGGGTGTCCTTTGCTGTATCAAGCATACGTCTCCACATAACTCGGTCCATGGCTGCTCGTCGCCAGCCACTCAAAGCACGGATGCTTCTGAGATCACCCTTCACTTGATCGATCGACCTTGCTCGCTGTGCTCCTCTTCTTCTTGTACCAGTCGAATTAAATTCTAGAACCATTTTCATTGGGCTATCGTCCGACATCCTTATGACATGCCCAGCCCATCGTAGACGTCCGATTTTAGCTGTCCGTACGATGGGTGGTTCTTCTAGCAGCTGTTTTAATTTGTGATTTGCACTCCGCCGTAGATGGTCCTAAGTACCTTTCTTTCGAAAACACTGAGGGCGCGTTGGTCCTCTGCCAACATAGTCCAGGTCTCGTGGCCATAGAGAACAACCGGTCTAATGAGCGTTTTGTAGATGGTCAATTTCGTGTAGTGGCGTACTTTTCTCGATCGAAGAGTTTTTTTTTACCAAAATACGTCTCTGAATTTCTCTGCTGGTGTCATTATCGGCGGTCACCAGTGAGCCTAAATACACGAACTCGTCAACCACCGTCACCGTCTATCAATATTCGTGGTGGGAGTCGTAGTGTTTCTTCTCTAGAGCCTCTTTCTCTCATGTATTCTATTTTTGACGGATTTATGGCCATTCCGATAAGCCTAGCTTTAGCTTTCAGTCCGATGTAGGTTTCCGGCATCTTCTCAAGATTACGTGTTACAATATCAATATCGTCAGCGAAGCCAAAAAGTTGTACGGACATTCGGAAGATCGTGCCACTCTTGTCGATCCTCGCTCTTCAAATCACACCTTTCAAGGCAAAATTGAACAAGATACAAGAAAGTCCATCACCTTGCCCTAACCCTCTCTGAGATTCGAAAGGACTCGAGAACGTCCCAGCTACTCGGACGTAGCACATCACTCCATCCATCGTTGCTTTGAGCAATCGCGTCAGTTTATCCGGGAAACCGTGATCGTGCGTGATCTGCCATAGCTGTTCTCGTTCGATTGTTTTGTATGCCGCTTTGAAGTTAATGAATAGGTGATGCGTGGGTACGTTGTATTCACGACACTTCTGGAGTACTTGTCTTATCGCGAATATGTGATCCGTAGTGGCGCGGAATTCCTTAGCTATTGGTGATAGACGACGGCAAAGAATTACCTTGTAGGCGGCGTTCAGCAATGTGGTTTAGCGGTAATTGCAACAATCTACCTTATCGCCCTTTTTGTAGACGGGACATACCACTCCATCCATCCATTTCTGCGGTAGAATTTCCTCCTCCCAAATCATAGAAATCATTCAGTGCAGCGCTCTAGCCAGTGCCTCTCCTCCCTGTTTGAATAGCTCGTCTGGTAACTGGTAATTATCCGCGGCTTTGTTTTTGCCGATCTCTTCACTTATCTCCGACAGATCAGGTGCTGGGAATCTGTCGTCGGCTGAGCGTGCACCCAGATTGATTCCTGTGTCGTTCTCTGTATCTTGTGCTTCGCCATTCAGATGCTCGTCATAGTTCTGCTTCCACCTGTCGATCGCCTCACGTTCGTTCGTGAGAAGGTTACCACGGGTATCTCTGCACATTTCAGCCTGTGGTGTGTAGCCACTACGTGAGCGGATCACCTTCTCATACAGCTGTTCCATCGCCTCGCGATCTTGGTTTTCCTGGTGGCGCTTTTTCCTCCGAAAAACCGTGTTCTGTCTGTTCCGCGCCTGCCTGTATCGTTCCTCGTTCGCTCTCGTGCGGTGTTGCAGCATACTCGCCCTTGCTGCGTTCTTCTCTTCGACCAACTGCTGACATTCGCCGTCAAACCAGTCATTTCCTCGATTCGATAACCTCGTACCTAGTACGGTTGCAGCAGTGCTACTCACGGTGGACCTTATGTTCCTCCAGCCGTCTTCAAGAGTCGCCGCGTCAAGCTGCTCTTCTGTTGGTAGCACTAGCTCCAGTTGTTGCGCATATTCCTCTGCAGTACGAACGCTACGTAGCTGCTCGAGATTGAATCCCGGCGTTCCTGTGCGACGAGTGTTGTGCACCGTCGATAGTTTTGAGCGCATACAAACTGCAACAAGGTAGTGGTCAGAATCAATGTTGGCACTGCGGTAGGTGCGGACATTGATGACGTCGGAGAAGAATCGCCCGTCGATGAGAACGTGGTCGATTTGAATTTCCGTATGTTAATCAGGTGATCTCCAGGTGACTTTGTGGTTATCTTTGTGGGGGTCTTCGAACTGCCATTCCTCGAGAAGCTGCAAAGCTTACGCATCGTTGACCGTTGCGTTTGTTACCGCGTGCAGGTTCTCTAGCCCGATCACGGGCCTGTACATTGCCTCCCGGCCTACCTGAGCATTCATGTCGCCGATGACGAGTTTTACATCCCGCCATGGACAGCTGGCGTAGATTCGTTCCAGCTGCGCGTCAAATGCTTCCGTCTCGTCATCGGGTCTCGTCTCATGTGGGCAGTGCACGTTGATAATGCTATAATTGAAGAAACGGCCCTTGATCTTCAATACGCACATTCTATCACTGATTGGCTGCCACCCAATAACGCACTAAAGCATCTTGCCCAACACTATAAATCCCGTTCCTAAAACGCTGGTTGTGCTCGATACCCACTTTTCCACACCAGATAGTCGCTCGATACCCACTTTTCCACACCTTCTATCCCGTCCAACAAAGTTCCTGCAGTGCTACCATATCGAAGCCGCGGATTTAAAGCTTATCATGCAACATTCGGTCGTATCCTGGGAAGCCAAACGATTCGCAGTTCCATGTGAAAAGCTTCCAATCGTAGTCCTTTGTTCGTTGCGTAGGTCTTTGTCGATTATTTCGAGTAGTATTTCTTTCTTCATTGTGCGTAACATGTGTTTTCCGGGCGGCTTGTTAGGCCGCCACCAACCTCCTGTCTCGCCGGAGGGCCATCGTGTCAGCACTGTTTAGAGTCCCACACTGACACAAGGACGGTAATCAGTCACTCCTAACATGGAGAACAGATGCTGTTTCGAGCCGCTCGAACATGGGGAACAGACGCTCGGGTAGGCTCGCTTTCTGTAAAGAGAAGGCAAGCCCCCCTCTTCCCTGTCAGCATACGACCAAGGTCTCACCGGGGTTGGTTACCCCATCTTTCCGTAAACCGGTCGGCACCGCGGGGTGGTAGGCATAGGAGTTACTGGACAAGAGGGTCTGCAATTAATGCTGCCATTTTGATTTTATAGAAACTGTTTTTATTATTCTTAATCGAACGTCTTCATATATTCCAAACACCCCTTCTATCATCATCAGTGTGCTTATATTTATTGCTTATACTCTATAAAACGACAGGAAAAACTGTCAATTTCATTTATTTTACTGTATTAAAACTGAAGACGGTATAAGGGATGTTTGGAATATATGAAGGCGTTCGTTTAAGAATAATAAAAACAGTTTCTATAAAATCAAAATGGCAGCATTAATGGCAGACATTTCGAGCATATTCAAGTAGCAATTCGAATGCTTTCATAATTTATAAGAGTTTTGTAGTTGGTTCTGCAATGAGTCCATGTTTTATAACTGCTATAACCAATTCCTCTTTTGACAATTATTATAACAGTATTTAAAATATTTTAAAGCTTTAATAATACCTTCTGCATGGACTAGTAACTTCACAGAACTTTTACCTTATCATTGGCTTGTAAATTTCATTGCTCACCAAAAATAAAATAACTAGTGCTAGAATAAAACAATGCATACACTCTAAATATTGTTTCCAAAATCCTCTGTTGACAATTCAATTCTTTCACAAAACTAGTATAGTGTGTGTGTGTGTTCATCTGATGACTGTTTCACTCATAGAAAATTTGATGGTTTTAAGTACATTTATGACACATTCGATTTTAGGTTTAGTATAGTTTGCATTGATGAAAAGTTCGTGGCCACCATTTTTTTTGTTCTACCCTAATGTAAAATAAATGTATTGATATGAAAGAATTTTCGAAAACTTGTAGTGTGGTGGGCAATTCAAGAAAAAGAAATTCAAAAAGATGGTGCGTAATATGTTTTATTTTCAGAAAATTACACAAGTTTTGACTAAACGTAGCGGATTTCTGCCAATATAACAATATGACAATTATTCACAAAAAATTATTTTTGTAAAAGAAAATCAAACTTTATTCAAGGTGCATAAAATGTTACTTGGGAAGCAGGTTTTAAACAAACCATCTTTCTATTCGCACCATGTCGTTCGAAGTAGAACTCTTATACATCTTAGTGAAATGTCAAATTGATCGGAAGACTCTTCTCAAGTGCGTGAACCTCAGATACTATATGAATGAGGAATATTAAGCATCCTTTGAATATCAGGAATCGGAACTAATTGGCTCAAGTGGTAAGTTCTCCTAGTTCCATTCTAGCCGCTTCTGATTCCAATTGTTAATTTCTGGAATTGCTCAGTATTTAGTATTTAGTGTAATAACATTTCTTGAGGGCTTTTATGTCATTCAAACTTGAGCAACCCTATAAAACACGATTCCCGCGGCGCAGAATGATTGGAAAATGGTAAGCAAATCCATGGAAGACGCTGAACGACACGAGAGAACAGAGGATTAATTTTTAACTCGATTTGAACGAAAATTATGCTACTTTTTAATTTCTCCGTAATTCGATGTAATGATGCATTATTGTTGACCAGCTGGTAAATCGTTTGCTAATTGCTGCAAGTTTTCCATTTCCCTTCCAATTAAACTTGTTTGCTATTCTGGATGGAAAACTCTCTGAATTTTGCGCCTTTCTCGCTGACAGACAGGCCGGTAAACCAGAACCATGGAATGTTCGCCGAATGGTTCCTACAACGAAAACAATACCAACAATAATAATGGCAGTGTGCTTTCAAATTCGACCGAACGGACGATTGGAACAAACCACCCACTCGTTCTAGGAGGCATTTGAAAGGAAGGAACACATTTACCATGTATTGAATTGTACAGCTGCTGCAAGTACCCATGGGAATCTGTGTGAATGGAATCACACAGTCAGCCAAACCAAACCAGCAAAAGCTCAACTGAAAACAATTAAAACCTAATCAAAAAACTTTTGTGTTTCAAATTTTACAAATAGAATTAATTGGATTTGCCGGTGTCTGCCTATGTTTGTAAATGCGAACATGAGCTTTGGTGCAAAAGAACCGACCCTCAACTGGACCCAGACCAGGTCACTGCGAGCGAATTCTAAACGCCACCGAATCCCAAAGGACTCGAGTCGACAATATGCACCCTAGCGTGCCAGGATCGCTTAGTAGGACTAATGGTGTGGTAGCGAAGCGGATGAAGTTTTGGTTCATTTGCCGGCGGTTTGATCCAATTACAGATATCTAACATTAGGTCCATATGCTTATATAAACAATAAGAGCCCATGTGTTCAAAATTTTGGACTCGCTTTACCAAATTGAAAAATTTGGCAACGGCTGCCTGACCAAGCCGTGGATAGGTCAAATTAATTAAGAGCCATTTATAAACGAAGTGGGCTTTCCAATATGGAATTTGTTGGTTGGAACATTTCATAATTATTGTTAAGCTTGACTTGTTGAATTTTCCCATCGTTCCGAGTTATAACCCAAAAATGTTGATCAAAACGAATGTTTAATTAACAATTCAGAATTTATCAAAAAAAAATTGTTCTGGTTTCCATCTAATGAATTCTCAGCTTGTGTTATTTCATATCTAGACAGACTGTTTATTTTACTGTAGTATTTCAAGTTGTCAAAACTGGAATGGTTTGACAGCAGTTGGGTTTGAAATGTTTACTCTTCAAGTGCTGAAAATTTCGTCATGATTTTGTTTCTAAGAAGTTATGCTGGATGGAAGCCACAAACCTAAAAATTATTTTGGATACGATTAAAAAAATCACGATGTTGTTGAAATTCGCGCAATCTACCGTGTACAACACTCACCAACATTCCTGTGAGCGGCTTACAATCCGTGTTTCGGCACACAGTTACCGTCATACCAGTTCTAAAAATCGGAAGTAGTATTTAAAGAGAACGATGATGATATCGCTGAGAAATTAAACAGCAGCCAAAACACTGGCAGATGGATTCGTAGACGTGAAAAAATACACGTGCGAAGTTATACAAGGGGTTCTCACAAAAACGAAGGATGCATAATCGTGGACGACGAAACGTATGTGATGATAGATTATGGACTAGAATACTTCCCGATTAAATTTTCTACAAAATGTGATGTCCATAAAAAAATCAAATTCGGTTCAGTCGATGAATCAACAAAAAAGCGTATGATTTGGCAAGGTATTCGCGGCTGCCAGAAAACTTACAGAATTCACTACTATTCACAGACTACTTATTACAGTTAATAACAAAAATTATCATAGAACCACTCGATCACCCTTGTTATCCATACTCGAAATGTGTCATATCACCAGCACACCTAATACAGTAAAGCACCGAACTCATGTAGATAGTCTTAGCACCACATACGCAGAAGTCTTTCACACCTTCCAAAAATTTCAAAAATCCCAATACTCAAACCACCAGTAGAATAGTAACGCACAATTATACATACCTGCACATTTCATCTTACTATCAGTTTTCAAATCATACGTTGAGTAGATAGTGACCAGTAGTGTAACAGTAAAAACTATACATTTTTAATATTTTTAAATTCAGTAAGCTTTATATACTGGTAAATGTTTTATCGTTTCCTAATAATTTACACATATCCGTATTCTAATCATACAGATAATGAAATGTATTAAAACGGTTCAACACAGTAATGAAGCACATCTGACAATAGCTACATACATACAAAGTGAATTCACTTAAAGCTTGCTTCATTTAGAATTGGAACAAACTTTTGCTCATATTGTGGCGCTCCTGGTGGACGGATTTGGAAGTTCTTGGCGCCCACGTGTCGGGAATTTTGTCAGCTTCACGTATGATTTTTGACATTCCGCAAATCGACTGTACTTTTTAAACAATCAACATGAAAGCCGAAGGAAGGGAAAAAATTGTGCACAGTTATTTGGAAAATCCATTGTGGTCTGCATCTAGGCTAGCTAAATAGCTGAAAAAAGCCCAGAAATGCTGTATGGCGCGTTATCAAACGGTATAAAGAAACATTGATGACGATTCGGAAGCCAACGTCGGAGTGGAACTGTCGATCGGGAACTGCGTGGTAAGATTTTGAAGACGATTATCAGGAATCCTAATCTTTCGGACCGTGATTTGGCCAGAAAATTCGGTGCTGCCTATAATACCTTGAGGAGAACTCGACTCCGGGAAGGAACCAAGTCGTATCGAGCTAGCAAACAGCCAAATCGGACCATAAAACAGAATAGTGTGGTCAAAATTAGTGCTCGGAAACTATATGACCAGGTGCTGACCAAGTTCGACGGGTGTCTTCTGATGGACGATGAAACCTATGTCAAGGCTGACTTCGGGCAAATCCCAGGTCAAAAATTTTACTTGGCAACGGCTCGGGGGGATGTTCGAGAAAAATTTAAATTTGTTCATGCCGACAAATTTGCAAGAAAATTTATGATTTGAAGGGCATTTGCAGATGTGGAAACTATACCAAAAAAAATGTCTCCAAAAACGAATTTTGCCGTTCATTCGATCCCACGACCGTCCGGTAATGTTTTGACCAGATTTGGCAAGCTGTCATTACAGCAAAGTCGATCACGAATGGTATGCAGAGAAAGGGGTCCAGTTTGTTCCCAAAAACCTTAACCCACCCAACTGCCCCAGTTCCGCCCTATTGAGAAATACTGGGCAGTCATGGAGAGGAGACTCAAGCCAAAGGGAAAGGTTGTCAAAGACATCAATCAGATGACGACCTGGTGGAATAAGATAGCTAAAACGATCCGAATAATTTTATCCGTATTTTTTCTTAAAAGTATGAAGAAAACCATACATTTGAATGAAAAAGATCTTGAATTCAATAATAAATAGATAGATATCAAAGGAACGTATTGGACATATTGTTCACGAATATGTGGATATGAGAAAGTTTTGTGCAAAATGGGTGCCGCGTGAGCTCACAATCGATCAAAAACAACAAAGAATTGATGATTCTGAGCAGTGTTTGGAGCTGTTATATCGAAATAAAACCGATTTTTTTCGTCGATATATAACAATGGACGAAACATGGCTCCATCACTTCACTCCGGAGTCCAATCGACAGTCAGTTGAGTGGACTGCACGCGACGAACCGAACCCAAAGCGTGGAAAGACTCAAAAATCGGCCGGTAAGGTTATGGCGTCTGTATTTTGGGATTCGCATGGTATATTTTTCATTGACTACCTTGAAAAGGGAAAAACCATCAACAGTGACTATTATATAGCGTTATTAGAGCGTTTGAAGGACGAAATTTAAAAAAAACGGCCTCATTTGAAGAAGAAAAATGTTTTGTTTCATCAAGACAATGCACCGTGTCACAAGTCGATGAAAACCATGCTGAAATTGAACGAATTAGGCTTCGAATTGCTCTCTCATCCACCATATTCTCCAGATTTGGCCCCCAGTGACTTTTTCCTGTTCTCAGACCTCAAGAGAATGCTCGCTGGTAAAAAATTTAGAAGCAATGAAGAGGTAATCGCTGAAACTGAGGCCTATTTTGAGGCAAAGGACAAATCGTATTACAAAAATGGTATCGAAAAGTTGGAAGATCGCTATAATCGCTGTATCGCCTCTGATGGCAATTATGTTGAATATTAAAAAGGATTTTTGGCAAAAAAATGTGTGTTTCTATTAAACGATACGAACTTTTCAGCCGAACTGTTATATAATATTCACCAGTCGTTCAACAATAGATGTTAATGATAATGTTTTTGGAAACGTAAGTTGATTGATGACCATACTTATGACAAAAAGCGAAATACAATGTTGTATCGATTATGACAAGACAACTAGGTGAAATTCTATAAAAAGGAAATCAATCCACCCTCAATTCCGTCCAATTGAAGAATACTGTATCAGTTTTCAAACACATGTTCAGGATGATATTTTAGTTAGTGAAGATCATCGTTTCCATTATAATTCTTGGACCAATATGATAAGAGATGTTTTGTTTTCAATTTCCAAAAAATGTTTGATTTGTCCCCGGTCTCCCTTATATTATGAAAACTCTTTTCTTTAGATATTGAAGTCAAATATAAAATGGATAGATTACAACAAATGATTTCAAAACCAGAAATTGATGAGACAAACAATTATATTCAAGTTTCCATACATATGGAAATTGATCAACATGTTCTATTTATAATAAATTCTTGAAATGTTTCATTATAATAAATTATAAAATAATAAATATAATTTTTTGAAAATGTTAGACCCTACGGGCTCCCTGGAGTAATTAATTGTTTCCATTGATTTTATAGACAAAAAGCTTTGAACGCGTTTTTCTCGAACGCAGATTTTGAAAGTCTGTGTCCATCGTCATTCAAAAACTACTGCACCATTTTTTTCAAATTTTTCACATACTTTCTACATATAAAAAACCAGACCCCATCGTTTTCCTTTTCGTTGTTTGTTACTTTGGGGAGGTTTAACAGCTACAAAATGATGGATTTTATCGTGAAAAATCGTAGTTTTCACTTTGAACAACCACCAAAAATTTAAAAAATTTAAAAAAAAATCGAACAGAAACGTTGGGGTCTAGAAAAACTTCTACTCTAATTATGCTGCGTTCATTTGCACTTCTGATCAGTCTGCGCTGAGATACAATGGACAACGCAAATCATGATTTTTAGGAAGCGTTCTCAAAAATACCTCTTCACCGACTTATTTTTCAAAATTTTTCCACGAAAAAATTACAAAATGTTGTTCGAATGATGCTTTCTATCATGCAAAACATTTGAATTTATTTTGTTGAACGATAATTCTGGAAAAAAAATCGCAAAAATGATGATTTTTTTCATCGTTTAGACCCTACCCCTTTTCGATATGGATTAACCGATAATTTTAAGCTCGTTTGAGACTGAAATTTAACTGTGGAGCGACACTTCTAGCTTCGGAGAAACAATCGTACAAGTGATGTAATCGACAATTTTTTTCTTTCCTATCCTTACAGCGCCGCTTTTACGTATCAATGGGCCCGGGGCAAGATTTTTTTTGTGTGCCCTTAGCTAACTGAATGTTTTCTTTTTTTTTGCTCGGTTGGTCCGGGGCATTTGCCCCCACTGCCCATAAGTAATCACGTTCAAATTTATTATTTGTCATACGCTTGGGCCAAACAATGTTGCTGAACATGAGACATAAACGATCAAGCATGCTTTTGTGAACTACTTGAATCATTCTAAATAAAAATGAGCCCAAATTAGTGTCAGAAGCAGTGCAGTAAAACTTCATTCAATTCAATAGAAACTGAATGTACAACACATTGACGATCTCTCTACTGCAGTAAACTTCACACTCTGACACACACAACGTTCGCTGACGGCCCGAACGGGCAGCATTCAGTTCATCACTCGTTTCTCTTCCAATCGAGGCTCAGTTTAACCACCGTCAGTTGATCTCTTGAAGTAACAAAATATCTCTTTCAATTGTTTGAGAGAGAGGCGTTCAAATGAGGTTCATGTAAACATTCGAATTGGTTCAAGATAATAGATAAAAGACAAATTAGATAGCTGAAATATCATTTACAGAATACACATAGATTAATTGTTTCCTTCTTCAGTTTTCATTTATACTTTACTCCATTTATAATTCTATTCATTCGAACTTGCTTACTACCAAGAGCGAAGACAATGAAGCAGCTAGACTACTTGGCACTTGAAACTGAGCAAGCAAAACTTCAAATGACTAGGTACGGTTAGTAGGTATATGCTGACGGTCAGTGGCCATAAATTTCATTTTCATCTCATATTATTCGATTGAAAATGAAATTTTACCGCACTGGTCAGAAGTTAACTTAATAAAAAGGCATAAAATATTCTAATGAAACTGTGTCGTTAAAAGAGAACGGCGTTATCACACCACTAGGTGGATTAAGAATAGTTTTGTTTTGCGTTTATGATGGTAAAAGCTAGTATAATTCAACTATTTTTTTACATTTAGTTTTTGATGACAAGTTGTAACAAAGTCACTTGATATACCTTATTTTCACACTGCGTAAATATCAGTTATTCTAGTTTGTTCTTGCAACGAAACGAAAACTAGTTTTTAACTGATTTAACATGTCACTAGTCACTTGTCAAAACTGCACTTTTTGAATCAAGAAAGAGGTTAGATGTAAGTGACAATCACTCAATTTTGTTGTTGCAAACTGATCACAATTGAGCTGCAGCAACAAAAGTTGTTACTTGGGCTCTGAAATGTTTATCAAGAATTGACAGCATGGGAACACAAAAACAATGTTAACGCAAAATACATGCTTTGACGAGAAACCAATTGACTAAAAAGCCATGTTTGATTAATATTTGTCTTACTTATTTCGAATAAACCTCACCTTCTGTTTCAACTGACTTCGCAGAAAACTCATAAGTATACAAGACAATACTGAGGACCCTTCTAGGACACGACTCGAACTTACGACATCTGACCCGGGTTAGTGGCAGCAGGTAGTCTTGAGAATAACTACTAAAATTGATCCAAGCTTAATTTTATAGCTGATCGCATTCATCGTTTTCGTGACATTCTGAGACCAAACAAATTATCAAGAATCTTTCTCGCCTGTTTGAATAAATAAAATGATCAATTCGTGTCCCAAATCAGTTCACACTTCATCCTAAGTGCCTTGTTCTTGGGTTTCCCATTTAGAATATCCATGCCAGTAACTAGTGTGCTGTTTTAATTAGGAACCTTCCACAACGAGATTAACTTTCTTTGGGTAGATGGTAAACAATATGCGAACATAAATTTTCTGAAAGATTTATCTTCAACCTCCACATTCTCATTACAGTGTTATATTTACTGCACAGTCTTACCACGCTCAAACGCACAAAAAATGTCGTTGCCGTTAGGAATACACACAGCACAGTGCACAGTGCACAATGCACATTTACCATCTCCATGCAGCTTCAACTACGGCACTGTATAGATAGATATACGCACCATGATCGGGTGAGAAGCGAGAAGATAAATATGAAAATTTAATTTTAATACGATTATAATTTTCCCCATCGTTTTCCCATCACAGTGAACTAAATTAGATATGAGCTTTTTCACCAGTTCCTCTCTCTCTCTCTTTCTCTCTGGGGCTCAAACAGGTTTTTTTGCTCGAGTACAGACTGACTACAGAAACATGCCGAGGATGCCGTTCCGGAAGGGTCCCAGTCTTATGCTGCGTGACATTTTCGTGTTTGGGGGATGCTGCTTCTGGCGCTGCTGGTTCGTTGATGTTTTATACACATTATAGTCACCAGCTACGAGGAATGTGTCTATTCGGGACAACGTTGTCACCATCAGCACCTACAGTAACCACATAATGACATTGACGAACGCCCCAGAGCAGACCGGGAGGTTGGTTTAAGTCATCGTTTATTTATTATAGAAGAGGATCAACGCGCGTAGTATTAAGGTTGTTCTATTGAGTTTGTTCAATTTGCACCATATGTAGGAACAAGCACTCTTCAGCAGCCAGTTCCAAATCTGCACTAGAAAGGATGCATGCACGGAGAAGTTCTCTTTTTATTTTAATCCATGGCGACTGCGGGAATCGGAGGAAGGTAATTTGACGCGTTCGGGATGGAAACTGTTTGGGGTTGGCATGTAGTGACATAAAAAGTGAGTTCGTTGGCAGCTGACGATGTTAAATTTTGTATTTTTGCGAGCGTAATTAACCATATGATACTAATGGGATTATTTTACAATCCGTTTTGTCTCGGTAGGTAAATGCTTTCGACCGAGATCGAACAGAGCAGATTTATGTCCTTCTGGTGATTATTGCGACCCTACATGCATCCATCGTAATCGGCTTTGTCTGTTTACATAATCAAAAGCGACAGTTTTTGGACGGATGTAAAACCAGTTGAATTCAACGTTTGACGTGGAACACGTGCTCCGAATGATTGAAGCACATACATACGTTTTCATTACTACCGATGAGCGTTCGGGAAATTAAAAAAAATGTTATGGAGGAAATTTGATTCTCATGTACGGATTTCCGTGCTGTTGAAACAACCTAGCCAGCGTAGAGTAAGGTGCGTAGCAAGCGTATATACTCATAAAGTGTCAATCACCTCATCACCCCAAACGAAAAAAAGCCTTTTACCGTTTTCGTTTTTGAACCTACACGCGAGCGATTCTGACTCCAAATAAAACAAACACGTGCTACGCGCCCTAACAACCACTCATAAAAAATTTAAAAAAAAAACTCGCATGGATGCCGTGGTGCGACCCGAGAAAATTTTCAAAGCGAAACTACGCGATTGGAGTCCGATCTAGAGAGACACCAGGTTGCTAAAACAAACATCTCAAAAGTATAGCTTGCTTAATTTAGAATTGGAACAAACTTTTGCTCATATTGTGGCGCTCCTGGTGGACGGATTTGGAAGTTCTTGGCGCCCACGCGTCGTGATTTTTCACAGCTTCACGTATGATTTTTGACATTCCGCAAATCGACTATACTTTGTAAACAATCAACATGGAAGCCGAAAGAAGGGAAAAAATTGTGCACGGTTATTTGGAAAATCCATTGTGGTCTGCATCTAGGCTAGCTAAACAGCTGAAATTACCCAGAAATACCGTATGGCGCGTTATCAAACGGTATAAGGAAACATTGACGACGATTCGGAAACCTCAAGCCAATTGTCGGAGAGGAACTGTCGACCGCAAAAAGGCGTGGTAAGATTTTGAAGACGGAGGAATCCTAATCTGTCAAACCGTAATTTGGCCAGAAAATTCGGTGCTGCCCATAGTACCGTGAGGAGAACTCTACTCTGGGAAGGAATCAAGTCGTATCGAGCTAGCAAACAGCCAAATCGGACCATAAAACAGAATAGTGTGGTCAAAATTCGTGCTCGGAAACTATATGACCAGGTGCTGACCAAGTTCGACGGGTGTCTTCTGATGGACGATGAAACCTATGTCAAGGTTGACTTCGGGCAAATTCCAGGTCAAAAATTTTACTTGGTAACGGCTCGGGGGGATGTTCCAGCCAAATTTAAATTTGTTTTTGCCGACAAATTTGCAAGAAAATTTATGATTTGGCAGGGCATTTGCAGATGTGGCAAAAAAATGAAAGTTTTCGTTACAAATAAGACAATGACATCGGAACTATACCAAAAAGAGTGTCTCCAAAAACGAATTTTACAGTTCATTCGATCCCACGACCATCCCGTAATGTTTTGGCCAGATTTGGCAAGCTGTCATTACAGCAAAGTTGTTCAAGAATGGTATGCAGAGAAAGGGGTCCAGTTTGTTCCGAAAAACCTTAACCCACCCAACTACCCCCAGTTCCAAATCATCTTTCTACTTTTCTTCTAATTCTGTTTGACATTTGCTCAATATTTCTCAATAGGGCGAAATTAAAAGGTTGTTCAATAGTTTAATGTCTTTTTCGAAGAAAACCACCCACTATAGCACTTCTCCACTGTAGTGACAGTTTACCAAATCAAGCCAAAACTCTACAAGTGAGCCTTAATGTATTTTGGTCACGAAAAATGTTCTTCGTACACAGTTGCAAATACCTTACCAGCTTATAAGTCATCCTGCGGATTTATCGGTAGAAGTTAACTAGAAGTTATTAAAAAATATTACCTCGATCAATAGCTTTGTAATTTTTTTCCGTAGGGCTCCCTATAACTCGAATTTCATATAATCCATATTTCGTATTTCACAAGAACCTCATTGTGCAACATTCGGGTAGAGGATGCGAGAGTAAGCCCGCCACTGTGGGTAAGTTTGCTACTCCAAGTGGTTTACTGCATAACCTTTTTCCAATTCAATTCACAACACAGATTGTTCTAGTATTTCGGGATTTCGAAACTTCGAAACACATTGAACTCACTGTAAGTTTTTGAAAGACAAGTAAAATTGAAAAAAAAGGCGGATGGGTAATGTCAGAGACATAACTGGATAACGTGAACACGAAAAGAACTGGTATGCTTTTTCAACACATCTGAATATCGATAATTCTACGTACTTGTTGACAGTTATGAAATTTCACTAGAGTAAAACAGTTTCATTCCTACACTGCGGATGCATTCGGTGGGCGAAAGAAAAAAAAAGCACTTTTCTCAGTGCCTTTTAGACAGACTTTGAGTGTGTGCTTGTGTCGAAAGAAGCTGGTGCGAGAAAACCAAATTCTCTTCGCATGCTCTCGTCTAAATGCACCTAAATTATCACTGGCGCTTGATGGTGAGCGAACACTTCTGTGAACTTCAATTAATAGAAAGTAGATTTGACCTTGCTCTAAAAATCTTGCAAGGAAAATCAAAATTCAACGATAAATTGTTTTTTTTTTACTGATTTTGAGTACCTCACGCTTCTTCTACTCAAACCGTACACCAGAGCACTCATCGGCGTGTATTTGAGAGCTCTGCTTTAGCACTTTGGTGCGATTCAGTGCTAGAGGTAAAAGAAAATAAACACGCGTACTCATGATGCGTGCATACTTTATACAACAGTGGTGTATGTATGTAAAAGAGAATAGCTCTTGTTGAAGTTGTCAGTGCGAGCAGAAAAATTTCGCTTGCTCTTCGTCACACAGAGAAGATGGATATCTCTGCTTGTTAATTGAGTGTGTGAATTTTGACATTTTCAGAGCTTCACTTGAAGAACTCTAACCGGTCATCAATATTAAAGAACGACTTATTCACGATAAACATATTCTACCACACAACTAAATCATATGAAACAAACGACCGATTACGATGACATTAAAAATGCAATCTTCAAACTCATTCATAAATTGAGTCAAATTTGAAAAATACACAACAATTCGTATGTCACCATATAGGATTTCTAAATCGAGGTTACGAAATAATTTAACGTTAATTCCACAAACTACTTGTGGAATTCATCCCGAAAATACAAATTATATAGCGATTTGAAAGAACGTCAACAAACTGAAAGCCGCCATCTTGGATTTTACGAATTCTACAACTATCAATTATCCATAACAATAGTCAATATTTTTTTGCGCATTTTCGCTTCTGTTCGTGAAAGGATACGCCAGTTTACACGACAAGTGCCATCGGTGGTTTGTTCTTTATGTTTGGTACTTATTATCGTATAACGTTCAAAGCGGTCAGTTGGGTGTTTTCGACAAACCAGATTTGAAAACTTTCTTCCACCGGGTTTCTGTCTTCTCTCGTGGTCTTCCTCTGAATCGAATCTATTGAATTCACATGATTCTTTCGGGAATTTATGACAAACGATAAAATACAGGGTGCTCCATTTTTTATGTCAGTGTGTAAGCATTAAATAACTTGAGAAAAAACAACCGATTTCTATAACAAATGTATTTTTATTCAGTTTGGTTCCTTACAATTTTTTTGAACTAGTTTTTGAAAACAATATCCATTAGGCGGCCACCTCTATTAACAATTACAAAATGACTCGTTTTTTCTGCGTTTGCCGGATTTCAACACGAATGTTTGCCTTGAGCTCGTCAATAGTTTGAGGCTGGTTAGCGTAAACCTTGTTTTTCAGATAACCCCCCAAAAATAAGTCCGGGGAGGTTAAAATAGGTGATTATCAGATAGTGCCTTTTTGCCACAATATTTTTTCCGATATGCACGTTGAATGAAATCAATGAAACGACTGTTTTAGATGTTAAATGTCACTATTTCAGCGCGATGTTTCTGTGTAAAGCGATAAATGGAAAAAAAAAATTGTACTGCATTGACGTTTCCAAAACATTTCTAATGCAATCCCTCGGTTGGTTGAGGTGGAAGTTATTCAGCGTTTACATACCTACATAAAAGATAGAGCACCCTGTATTATTTAGTTGTAACCAAAGGTTTTGACGTAGAACTACGCCTTTCTTTACTATACTTACCTGGATGCATTTTCAAAATTTCACAACGCGAAAGTGGAACAAAATTACTTAAGATTTGATTTCTCAATAACTTTTTCTCTATTTGATTATTTTCTCTAATTCTTTCACGAAACGAATGAAAGAAGGTGTAAGATGATTTTTAATATCAAGGTTTATTACGTAAACATTGTTTAAATAGTGAAAACAAAAGATTCAACCGAATCTATAAATAAACCCTGTTGCACGTTTGCTAACTTTAGCCTATGATAATCCATGAACAGAGTACCAAGCTTGTACGAACTTTTTCAAAAAAGCTGGGTAAAGCATACAAGTGAAAATCCGTTAAAAATCACCGTTGCCTACGACTTTGCACGCATGTATTACCATTGTATGGAAGCTCTAACGCAAGAGCTTATAAGCAACTGCTAGAGTGCAGGAGAATTGCTACTTGGTGAGTGCTTTTTAAAACAACCGTTTAATTACTTACACACATTGGAATCTCTACTTGGATGTCTGTTCTCTGTGGTTACATCGAGAGCGTAGACTGCCATCTACATCAAGACAGTGGAGCCACACTCGGCATTATTCAACTGGTTCTTCAGTTAATGGCGAATATAAGGCTCCGTTCCTCAAGCCTAAACGCAGAAAGAGAACAACAAGATCTTCTGTAAGCAGTTCTGCTGCAGGACGTTCGCAGAGCAAGTCTCGCTTCAAACAAAAGCGATTACCTAATTCTGCTGCTGGTTGTTTGCATCGAAGTAAAATACAACGAAAAATGGACAACGATTAAAGCCATTATACAAAATTAGCCCTTCTTGAAATCATCAGTTTATTGATAATCTAGAATAATTTGATTTGCTTTGTACTTTTGGTGAAATGAACCACTACCACTTTAAATGGTGGTTTGAATTTTTCTAGTCTTGACTCTATGACGAACCTGTTGGAGAAAATCGGACTAGTCATCTCGAAGGAATCGATATATGCTTCAATATGGCCTACAAATTGGTATTTTTTAACTTTCTTATACATATATTAAATTTTATAGCTGAATCTCAGCGAAAAAAATGGCCAAGATTTGCACAGCCGAGTGCTCGATAAATTCTACATTTGGTAACTGTCAATTACTGCCGAACTTGTCAGCTTTGCAATTTTGCTGTTTGCTTAGCAAAAGCAGTGAGCATTCAATCATAAATTGCCTTGTCATCAGTGTTATCATTATTGTTTGAAATAATTATCACTGAATCTAAGATTGCGAAAAGGTGGTGATTCATTGGAATTCAAAATTAAAAAACCTGTTTTCATCCACTCAGCAATGAATTCTTTTCCAGAGCGGTCATAGTCGTAAAAAGCATTTATATTCATCAAACAGCCAGGCCTACAAGTTCAAACAGTTTTAAAATCTGCTTTGAAAATTTCGTACTTCTATGTGTCGTAAATTATACGACGGTTAGTTTACCAATATATAATAGTTTGACGAACAATATATTCAATTCAAATGTTGATTGTAGAAACAAAGCCTTTGTTTGAATTAAAGCTGATTGAATCACCTCTCATGCACTATTTCGATTGAGTCAGTTAAACAAAAATGAAACCAAACGATAACCCGTGCTTCTGTTACTGCTGTATATGAAATTCAAGTGAAATGGAAAGTAATGCTTTATAAGCATCATAATAAAACATGATGTGTGATTGAATTTTTATTTTTGTTATTATTATCAATATACTAATCGTTTGTAATCACAGCATATATATAAATATTATTGTGTACACATAAAACTTCATTCGGTAATTTTTTATCTTTGACGAGTTTAGAACAGCCGAACTACCAAATATTATCATTTTACTGATATTTCAGCACAAATAAACATTTGTTGACAGCAGTACCTGAAATGTTATTTTTACTAAAAAAAGTACCTACCGAGATTTGAACAGCTGAGATCGATAATTGTGATTGTTGAAATTCCATATACATCACAACTATCTTTTCATCATGAGAATTCCAATGCATGTCTTTTCAAATAAACTTCAAACCATTGAAATTTTTTCTTTCTTTCTATCACACTTCCATAAAGTGGCTATGATTTTACTCAACCGCAGTACCGTGTTCAACCGAACTCGGTGCCGATAGACTCGGTTGTGTCTTCAAAACGGTGTAGGCTTTCGTTTTCTTAATTGCGTGTATGAAATCGGTTAAAGTACATTGTGTGCATCGTTCGTGAAGGCGGTGTTGTGTTTTCTTCTTCCGTACCAATACGTACCGGTGCATACCGGATTTGCATCGTCATTTTATATGACGGTTTGAAAGTTTCGACACTCATCGCCCTGTAATCACAGAACCGGAAGTCGGATCCGGATAAAATTGCACAATAGCTGAAATAATGAGAGCTTTAATTTAAATCATTTTAAGAAATACTTTAAACCATTGATGAGAAATCGAAGTGAGTTCCATTTTTGAAGTTTTCTTTCACTACTATCTATATCTACTACATTTGTATATCTATCAACTAACAAGTTCTGCAAACTAGATGAATTTACCAGTCGGTATTATAAAAATATACTCCTCTTTTCGCTATCACTTGTGGAAAAGTGCTCTTGAAAATGAACATTTTTCACTTATCGCGCTGTAACTTCAGCACCGGGATCCGGATTAAATTTGGGAGCTTTTTAAATAATTATAAGATATTTCATTTGCAGCTTAGGTTGTGAAAATCGGTTAAGATATTCCCGAGAAAATTGAGTGCGCAATTTTCCATAGATTTGCACCTATTATCCTGTAATTTCGGACCCGGAAGACAGATCAAGATGAAATTCAATGTCAGACTAGCAAACTTTAAGACATTTCATTTGGATCTAAGTTTGTGAAGATAGGCTCAGCCATCTTTGAGGAAATATAGTGAATGATACATTCGACCTTCCGGGCCTCGGTTGAAAAGTCGGAGATATAAATAGACCGATTTTCTCAGAGTTAGATTCAAATTCGTGTTGCGTTTGTGATCAGTTCATTTAGCATATTCAATAGTTAGCACTATTAAAAACAAAATAAACAACAAATAGTATTTAGCGGGTAATAGCACCACCGATTCCCTCCATCGAAAGTCTAATCTCATTCGTCAGCCAACAACACAAATTGAACAAGATAATAACACACAGGCCAGCAACCCTGGCATCACTGCTTGTTTACGAACCGCTTCCTCGGCAAACGCACGATGTAAAACATGCGAACACTAGCTTCCGCACAAACGTCAAATAGCACAGAAAGGGAAAAGCAAAGAACATCCACATTCGGCTCAATCAGTCAT
Source organism: Malaya genurostris (assembly GCF_030247185.1). Lineage (NCBI taxonomy): Eukaryota > Metazoa > Arthropoda > Insecta > Diptera > Culicidae > Malaya > Malaya genurostris. The sequence continues at coordinate 114,110,302 of NC_080571.1, read as the reverse complement.
CGGAGGCGGACGTCAAATTCACTCCGCAGTGACACGAAACAATTCGCCGCTATCGGCCATTCTACATAATCTGAAAACGTGGCCGTAAACAGCTCGAAGATCCGTCCACAACGACTAGCAAGAGGACACCAGCTAACGAACGGGGTAGGAAAACGACTGCGACGCTGTTAAAGCAAATCTAGCGCTAGGAAAGAGCAAAACCCCAAACGCGGTGTGATAGGAAACTTATTCGCGAATCGACGGGCACCAAGCATATTAACGGACACCCCGAAAGGGGTTTTGTTGTTTTTGGTTCGCCTCGCATTTCTTCGGCGACGGCTCAATTCATTGCGTCGGCAGGCGTGCTATCATCGACCCAAGCGGCGCGCGGACAGACAACGATTCTCGTACTTCAAGTTTGGTGGACTGACCCTCTCGTTTGATTCGAGCATTGTTGACGGTGGACAAAGCGGAAAGTTAGCTGACGCATACGGATCGAGAAAAGTACCGTGGCCGGACTCAGTGTGCAACTCGCGGCGTTGGATACCGGCGAGTGAATGCTGACGGAACGAGCGACGTCATTGAGCTGCAGCTGATCGATCGCCGGAAGAGAGCAGCCATTGTGTGTTCGCTGTTGGCAAAATGGCGACGTAATTGAGATGATCAATAGGCTAAGTTCACAAGTCTCCGGTACCGTGAGTAGAAAATCACTATTGTAAATATTATGAGATAACGCTGAGGAAAGTGAAGAATTTAGAAACGGTGGAGGAAGGAAGATATTGTGAGGTTATGATTTGTAGAGGATGGAAAAACAGAGAAAGAGTGCGAAGAGCAGGCCAGTTTTGAGCGAGAAGGTAGGAATGTAGGGAAAGGAGGAGGAAAGTACAGTTGAGTGAGGTTATGATGATGGCTTATGATTGAATATAAACGCATGAAATGACACACCGACTTCATTTTGATTTGTTTGAGCAAGCCTGGAGTAACAATGGCGCCCAACAAAACGAACCATTTTAATCTGTGGTTTATGCATATTTAATAGTTTGTTTAGTGTTTGTTTTTGGATTTTAAAGAAAATAGAATTTTGGCACGATCCAAGAGTATTGCATTAGGTTGCTGATTTTGCAACTCAATTGCTTTTGTTTAGTTGGCTAATCATAGACCTTAAGGATCATGGATCCATCAAGCCTGACAGAAGAAGAGATTTGGTATGAATGGGCGTTGCGCCACGTGAATAATCTCGGCGTACTTCCTCGCAGAGCAAGATCCGTTCGCTTACGGGCGCTCATGCAAGAGGATGAAATTAAAGGAACCATTTATAATAGTTCCACTCATGTAATGAACGCGGCAGATCACATCAGCTATGTAAGCAACAAAAGCTGCCAACCACGGAAATAAAACACGCCAAACTGTGGCTGACACACCACGGTGTTATTTTGCATCGGAAGTCCTCGTTCGGCGGTAATCATTTGGACAAGGAATTACATAATTCAGCTATGCAGTCGGCGAGCAAGGAGCTGACGACGATGAGCAATGTGCCGTTCACACACGTATTTCGGCAATGGCTCGAGGACCTAAATCAAAAATCGAAACCTCGCTAATCCTTGCACTTAAATGGACCAGCACTTTAGAATCTCTGACGAACACGGTCTAACCACACATTGTTTGATCTACCAACAATCATTGCGATAGGTCTTTATCTCAGGCTTAGGTCTTGAACGAGATGGTATTCTTTTGCATGGGGATCACTATGAAATCTCACAAAATCAACGCGATCGGGAGGCGCGGTAAAACCTCTTATCAGGGCTCATAGTGATTTAGGTCGCGGAAATGCTTCCTTGACTCAACGCGCATTTAAGATTAGCCCTCTAATCGTTCAAAGATTAGCCAACATTTAGTAGTAAATTTTGTTGCATGTAAGATTTCTAGTTCTATTTGCATTCTAGAACTAGTATAGATCTAATGAGTGTCGAACCACAGGAGCGACGAAGCACAGAAGATGGGACAAGAACTAGCGTAGAGACCTTTGCTCATTAGTGGGCGTTCAGATCACCTTTGGCAGAACTTGCTGCCGTTATGTTTGTTTGTTAGTTAGTTAGCTTAAAGTTGAGCTCTTAGATCTGGCGAGCTACAAGGCTTGCGTATATTAGTTATGATATAGTTATCACTATTTTGGGGTCTACCCAACTCGGTAACGTTTGGATCTGTTCTATCTCTATGAAATTTCTTGAAGAAATGAGTCTAAGAGTTTTTTGTGAGCTGCCTATCGACGCTCACAAAAAACTCTGTATCTGTGGTAAGGTTGTGTTGCGTTTGTGATCAGTTCATTTAGCATATTCAATAGTTAGCACTATTAAAAACAAAATAAACAACAAATAGTATTTAGCGGGTAATAGCACCACCGATTCCCTCCATCGAAAGTCTAATCTCATTCGTCAGCCAACAACACAAATTGAACAAGATAATAACACACAGGCCAGCAACCCTGGCATCACTGCTTGTTTACGAACCGCTTCCTCGGCAAACGCACGATGTAAAACATGCGAACACTAGCTTCCGCACAAACGTCAAATAGCACAGAAAGGGAAAAGCAAAGAACATCCACATTCGGCTCAATCAGTCATCGGAGGCGGACGTCAAATTCACTCCGCAGTGACACGAAACAATTCGCCGCTATCGGCCATTCTACATAATCTGAAAACGTGGCCGTAAACAGCTCGAAGATCCGTCCACAACGACTAGCAAGAGGACACCAGCTAACGAACGGGGTAGGAAAACGACTGCGACGCTGTTAAAGCAAATCTAGCGCTAGGAAAGAGCAAAACCCCAAACGCGGTGTGATAGGAAACTTATTCGCGAATCGACGGGCACCAAGCATATTAACGGACACCCCGAAAGGGGTTTTGTTGTTTTTGGTTCGCCTCGCATTTCTTCGGCGACGGCTCAATTCATTGCGTCGGCAGGCGTGCTATCATCGACCCAAGCGGCGCGCGGACAGACAACGATTCTCGTACTTCAAGTTTGGTGGACTGACCCTCTCGTTTGATTCGAGCATTGTTGACGGTGGACAAAGCGGAAAGTTAGCTGACGCATACGGATCGAGAAAAGTACCGTGGCCGGACTCAGTGTGCAACTCGCGGCGTTGGATACCGGCGAGTGAATGCTGACGGAACGAGCGACGTCATTGAGCTGCAGCTGATCGATCGCCGGAAGAGAGCAGCCATTGTGTGTTCGCTGTTGGCAAAATGGCGACGTAATTGAGATGATCAATAGGCTAAGTTCACAAGTCTCCGGTACCGTGAGTAGAAAATCACTATTGTAAATATTATGAGATAACGCTGAGGAAAGTGAAGAATTTAGAAACGGTGGAGGAAGGAAGATATTGTGAGGTTATGATTTGTAGAGGATGGAAAAATAGAGAAAGAGTGCGAAGAGCAGGCCAGTTTTGAGCGAGAAGGTAGGAATGTAGGGAAAGGAGGAGGAAAGTACAGTTGAGTGAGGTTATGATGATGGCTTATGATTGAATATAAACGCATGAAATGACACACCGACTTCATTTTGATTTGTTTGAGCAAGCCTGGAGTAACATTCGGCTGAAAGGTTCTATGATTCCTTAAGTTGATATTAAATTTTATCTGGATCCAAATTCAAGTGTCGCTTACATACGCTTTTACGAAATGATTTTACACTAGGTGAGTTAGAACCCGTTGCGTTGTCGCTTTGATTGAATTTTCGGATGCGGATAAAATCAAATAGGAACCAAGTCTGGAATCCAAGTTTGTGAAAATCAAAAATCGGGTGACATTAGAAAAGCTTTCTGGCTCTATGTGCAAGGATTGGAATCGAACTTACCCATCACGCCATACCCGTCCCCATACCGTTTATTGAATACTTCGATGAAAAAAAATCATATTAAAAAAACTTTATCTTTTAAAAAGTTCGAAAGTTCTTTATAAAATCCGATATAAGTATAACCTACACTACAGAGCCAATAGAGAGCCGAAACAATATTAGTCTTACAAAAGTGGTCCGTGGAATTCGCGAAAGTATCTTCTACTACACCCAATTCTCAATCTGGGGCTTCAGCTAACCTATTCTTGTCATTCTTCCAAAGTGTGTTGGGTAATAATTCATCACTTTTCCTGCCTTTCGTGCCGAAGTAATCCGCCGATGCACGAGTAACCATCGGCTTTGCTTACTGCGTCTTGTTGAATACTATATTATCCTGTAAAGTGGAAAGTAGCTTTGAAGTCAGCCAGTTTGCAAAACCGGAAACGTGTACGTTGTCAATAAGAGACATTACTATTCTATGGCGCCACCCAAAAGTTTGCTGTTAGATCTGCTCTACCCCCGATTCAACGAACTTAATGAGATAAGTTTCTACACTGATTAACAAAGTTGAAAACGACTACAAATAGATGTGGTGTGTTTTGTTTTTCTAAAAGCCATCGGCCGTGTTCCTCATCAATTTGCTTTTAAAAAATTTAGGTGAAATTGATTCCCTGATTGGGTAACTAATTCGATTTATTTGTATCTGACGGATGCCTCCTTTCGAGTCGAATCAATCGATACTCATTATGTCGATTCCGTAGATATCCGCCATACAAAACGTTTAACGGAACATCTATCACAGATGAACTTAAAATTTGTTAAATTGATGGCAATGCGATAAAGAGTATCATTTTCCGAACTTTAGTTTTTCGTTTGTCGAATAGCTGGACTCATCAAAGAAGAGTGTGAGTGGATGAAGAATAAAAACCCCTCATTTTAAAATATTTGTGTGTGTAGCATCATGGCCATTGTTTGATTCAGCTATTTGCTCTTCGGTTGTAAATACGACATCCAAGCAAGAGAAGCAAGGCGTCAAAATTTTTCTGGTGAGACACGGAAATCCAAACTGATCAAAGTTGATGCTCGTTCCCTCAGCATGCGACAGGTTTACTGAACATTGAAGAAAATTATTGTCCTTGGTTTTAAGCGCACTGGTCGTTCTTGAACACAAGTTCGCCCTGTAATACCAAGTAAGGTATTGAAATTACAAAAAGGCAAAGAAATTACAGAAAAAAATATATCAATCGAAATACAAAATTTTCCTTGATTATTTATTCTCTGCAAATTTGAAAAAGTTTACTGTTGGAAAAATCGACGCACAGATTTGTGGGTTCCGAAAAGAATAGATTGATTGCATTGCTTCACTATTGAACAGTATTCCCAGGATACAACTGTAACTTGCGGGTAATTGAATATATTGCACAATCGTTGCATATCTGCTATTCATGCTAGATACGTACAGAAAGATTTTCCAAACGTACTTCATGACCTTAACGCAAAGAAAAACTTTGGAAACATGCGTTTTCTCGTAGAGTGGAATAACAAAATAATATACTTTCCTGGCTATTCCGAAGCATGCAAGAATTAACTGAAACGTTTTACTAAGGAGTGTATCGAAAAGTAGTTAGCAACATTGATTATTGAATAAAAAAGCGAAAAAAAAAACATATTTTAACATCAGTTTTCGATATATTGTAGAAAAATTACATTTTTATGCATTTCACTGATTATATTGAAGAAAATCCTAGTTTCTGTGAAACGCTCGCACTTTGGACTTGACATTCTTCATTAAATTCTGCACAGTTACTTTTGTGACTTTCCTGGTGGCAGCTGTCCAGTTTTTTTTTTGAACTCCTGCATGTTTTGGGACACTGTACCTTCCTTTCGAAAGTGCCGCTTGACAATTGCCCAATATCTTTCAATTGGCCGAAGATCCGGGCAGTTCGGTGGGTTGATGTCCTTTTCCACGAATTGTACATTATTTTTTGACAACCACTGTAGAACGGAGTTGGCGTAGTGGGCTGAAGCCAAATCCGGCCAGAATAGAGGAGGAGCCTTATGCTTTCTGTACAGTGGCAGCATTCTCTTTTTCAAACATTCTTCCTCGTAAACCTTGGCATTAATTGTGCCATGCGTGAAGAAAATCGACGACCGCAAACCACAGGTACAAATTGCTTGCCAGACCAACAGTCTTCCTTGGCGTAGGTTTCGTCGTCGATCAGGATGCATCCGTCTATTTTCTGCAGAATCCGGTTATACAGTTTTCGCGCTCATGTTTTGGCCTGAACCTGCTGTGCCAGGGACTTTTTCGGCACCTTCTGTTTCTTGTACGTTTTCAGGGTGTTCCGAAATTTGATACGTCGAATCATCCCGATGCTGGTGTTGAACTGCTTGGCCAAATCCCGCGTCGACGCCGATGGGTTTTTCCTGATGTACTCAACCTCTTTTAAGTCTAGGCCGGGCTGGCTGGGACCCGTTTTCCTACTGGATCGGGGCAAATCCTTCATGGAAAGGGTCTTACCGAACTTCTCGACAATATCTTTGACACTGAGCACCAAGTGTGCAGAATTTTCTTTCGCGTTTCCGGATCAATTCGACTCATCATTGAAACGATAAACCGTACCGAAACCAATCGATTGCGCAACTGTTATTGACATGTAAACAAACATGTCACCGCAAAACACGCTGCAAAAAATTAAGCCATTTCAGAGTAATAACTGTTTGAATGTTGCTAACTACTTATCGATACACTCCTTAGTAATACATAATTCCATTTCGATGAAAGCCATTCTGCCACTAGTCATTTCTCCAAAAGTCATTTCACCAAAGTCCATTTCACCGAAAGCCATTTCACCTAAAGCCATTTAGACAAAAACCATTTCGTCAAAAGCCATTTCCCCAATGTTATTTCGCCGAAAACCATTTTTCCGAAAGAGTCCTTTCGCCGAATGATATTTTTTCGAAAGGAGAGTAAAAGTAAGAGATGTATTCAAGCGATCGAGGTTTTATTAGCAAACGAGTGTCGTGATCTCCGCACATTTTCCGCAACGCAAGGAATTTCTTATCTGATTTCACATATGGGCCGAAAATGCATAAGGAGTATTTTTTGCATCCTTACTTTACGTATGTATGATGATTGGTGAGTGGAGCATTAGTATGAAACTGAAAGAATGTCTGAAAAAAACACTAAGCATTCTATAAGGCAATCTAAAAGAAAAATACACTTATCATGCAAACAAACTACTAGGTGTACAGATTTTGAACAATTTCCTCCACGCCGTTTGCGGCTCCTAAAGTCAGTAAATAGGTTAGAATTCGGTTTTCATATGCTCAAAATACTGGTTGCAGAAGAGATAGGATTTGATCCGTTGTAGCATGGGCAATGTCTGTCAAATTTAGCATATTCAGAAAAAGAAACATTTCCATTTTATTGTTCTCCTTCTGTATATGTTTGCCTCTTTTTATCAGACACTATCCATGGCACCATAGTATGCATCCTTCTCCACTGAGTAAGAATACAGACAAGCTCTGGGACCGTGACAGCATCATTCAATCTGCATTAAGGTTGAGCTAATACCCAGGGATTTTGAATTTGATTTTGTATCCATTCCGAAATCCGTTCCAAAGCTCAATATGAACGAAATATGTTCAATATGAGCCTTACCGGAAAAATTGCCTTATTATTAATTATCAATTAATTACCTCTTAAGTCAACTTAGGTCTCGTTTGATACACATTCGGTTGGTGCAGTTTCGGGTTCAAAACAGCATGGAATAAAAAAGTAATTAAGTTTATATAAATGCTAACAATAATAATAAGGGCCCTGTCGATATGTTCATTGGATCTCTAAACATTACGAACTTGAAATGTACAGGGTAACGGTGCCTTGGATGGCTGAGTCCTCGTTCGGTAAATCCGATTCCAATCTCTAGAAGTCAAGTCTAGGAGAATTAATAATAATGATTGCATATTGAATGATATCGATTCAAAACAGAAAAAAAATTTCATTTAGTTCCTCTAGGGCTGTTGTACCAATAGTCATCTCATTAGTGGAATAACCAATGAAACTTTTAACCAATGAATTGTGATCAAATCAAATACTTTACTTCGGCTCCAAGAAGCAATATCGCTCAAAAAATAGTTCGGTAATAGTGCTATACTACTGTTACAGTGACGCGGAAACTCGAAGCGAATGCAACAGAAACAGAATGGCTGTTAACAGTAAAATTTGTTAATATTTTTTTTCAACCCACCGAGTCATATTGTTATTTTAACACAAGCAAAAGGATTTCCGAATTACTCGATTATTCAATAATCGAGTATAATCAAACTAATCGATCAAATATTAATCAATTACCTGGATTTATTGATTACTCGAATAATTATTCGATTATTGTTATTAAATTTTCCAAATTATTCGATTACTTTAATAATCGATTCTCAGTTTCAAACTGATCGATTCAAATTTACATCGAACGTTACTCGATTATTTGAGTTATTGATCGATTACTCGATGTTACAGGCACTAATATTCCGAGTATTTGGTTTGGCTGAAGAATACAACGTTCAGCACTCGGACTGCGAACGAACAAAGCAATTCCCACAGCGCTGTTGAAATGAATGCCTTTAAAAGAGAATGTCAAATTAGAAGAACTTCGCCAAAAAGACTCCATTCCTGTGGGTTCCGAAATATCAAGTCCTACATCGATGCACTACCAATAAAATAGTTTAGATTGATCGTCAATCTGCATAATATGACCAAGCCAACGAATTCCATTGCCTTATCGTTTTAGAATCTTGCACCGACCGAGTAAAAGTTTGTTTAACAGAGCAAAAGAAGAATATGTACTCGTTTCTGCAATTGGTGCGATCTACTCTCATGCAAATCGATCCCTTTTAGATTAGATAGACCGGCATCGTATGAACTAGACCTCCAGTTCCCTTTAGTGAATCTGGTGGAACACGTCGGTCTCGCTATCTGCAATCTCGGCACACGATATGCACCGCTCCTTCGCTGATGAATTTTAATTAACATGTAAACTAGGACGTGATGGAAGTGTTTTGTGGTTACTGCACGTTGTGTCAGTTGCAGTCCTAGCTCGGAACATGCTGCATTTCCATAGAATGCGTGGGATAACGTGTCTGTATGCGTATGTTGCACTATTTCCCCCGTACACGTGATTACTAGCACCGACTGGAGGTCCTTGCTAAGAGAAGTTTTGATGAACATTGTTACCTTTTTGCACTGTAAGCACCCAAACGAATTCCATCACCTTGTCCTAAATGGATGGTACACATTTGACTTAATTTACATTTTAATCTAGTCTTTCGGTATTCAGAACCGAGGTGCGGTAACAAAGAGAATGTTTTTTTTTTTATCTTTCCCGTAGAAGCATGCGGAACACGGTCCATGGAAGCTGTACTCTCTGGTTAGTGCGAAGTCACGAGGATGAGGATCGACAATTTTCTATGTTCTCTTCCTCTTTAAATTGAGATCTTTCAGAACAATGATTTCTGCTGTGAGACATCAATTTTTATGGTAATAACTTTCACTTATAACAAAGTTACCAATCTTACCAAAACTTTTCTTTTATCGCTGAGTGAGTCTCATTCACCATTCAATCCAGGTTTCTTGCGACACATCAGCGCATTAACAGTTAACATTAAACTTCTAATGCCACCTACCGGTTTTAAAAAAAACTACACTCCTAAAAAATTTGAATTTTACAGGTGACTTTATCCCTCATACGATGTAATTCATAAAGACATAATTTGTCAAATGACGGAAGATTTTATTTGTAATGACTTAATGTTACTGGTTTCGACTGTAACTTGCGTTCTGCTAGCAGGTGCGACTGTATGAATTTAAATGCACCTTTTACCAGCCAAGCAGATGTATGCTTCTGTGGCTCAGTAGATTAACAGACGCAGTTGCGATCCAATGATTCTCGGTTCATGTCACGGCGGTTGCTATCAGTATTATTTTTTTTTATTTCAATGAATTTCATGTCATGGAGTCTTAGACACAATATTAACTGTTCTTGGACGTAAATTTGCGTGAACAGCGACGCTCAATTTATGTGCATCTAATAAGATGTAAAATCACAGGGTTTTTTAAGTGTGTATAAGCGAAATAAATACTATTTCACATTTAGCACCGAAACGCAAGTTAGAAATGGTCGGGTATTTGTACCCGAAACCCGACCCGAACCCGTACCCGACGGGTTTTTGTCGGGTACGGGTAAAAATTTTTACTGCCCTTCGGGTTCAGGACGGGTAAAAGTGAAGTTTTTTATTGTTTAATCGGGTACGAGTCGGGTTCGTGTAAAAGAATTTGCACCCGACCATCTGTGCCTCACATAAATATGTTTGCTCACAATTTGTTTCAAGGGATTTTGACATTCGCGCCCAGGACAAGATTGACAACTGGCATCTTTCTCTAGAAAAACATTTCTCTTCTTCACTCGAAAAAAATCTATAGCCGGAACCATGATTAAAAATCATGAAATCATGAATCATGTTTATCATGAATAATAAGTCATGATTTAATGATCAAAACGATTGATATCATGAACAATAACTCATCTTTCATGAAAATTGTTATGATATCAATCATTTTGCTTATGAAATTTTATGAGAAGACATGGTTCATAATTTCATGAACTAGTGTGAGTGAGGTAAACAAATAAGCAGTTTGTAGTATCGGCTCCTAACTAATCATTGGTTTTTCGATTGTTTTTCATATTCCTGGAAATCTTGTTTCTACTGTGGTGGACGAGAACAAGTGTCTCAAGGTATCCGGTTGGAGTAAATAGTTTCGAGTGCATATTAAGCTGTATTTTTGGAAAAAAATTTAGTCGCTGTGTACATAAGCCATCTCGCTTACGAAAACACAATGGAAGTCACAATGTTGTGCAACGCTTGTGCTTGCGATATGGTTATAGAAGATAGAGTTATATGTCGTGGTTTTTGCCGTTCTTCTTTCCATTTAAAATGTGCAAAACTCACCATTGCTGAACGCGATTTAATTACTAGCAAAACCAACTTATTTTGGATGTGCACTGCCTGCACTAAAGTAATGGCCAATGTCACTTTTCGGAATGCAATATCTTCCACCAATACGGCTCAGCAATTGTTGAATAACGAATACATTAAAACACTGCATGAGCTGAAGAGGGAGATAGAGCAAAACACTGCGAATATAAATAAAATCCTCAATCAAACCACTTCTCGAAAACCGAACAACAGCGATGGCCAAGGAGCGCGTAAGAAACGACGACTATCGGATGCTGACGAAAAAAGTTCAAGTTCTCAAGGAACAAAAGATGTGGCACCAAGCGTAACTGTACCTCTGGCTGCTAAACTGTCTGAGAGTGAACATTTTTGGCTGTATCTGTCTGGTTTTGCTCCTGAAGCTACTACTCAACAGATAATGGATTTAGTGAAGCAAAATCTCAATACCGATGAAACGGTTAACGTTACAAAGTTGGTTCCGAAGGGTAAAAGTATCGATGAGTTAACTTTCGTGTCGTTTGAAGTTGGTATCGGTCTACATTTAAAGGACACAGCACTGTCAGCGGATACTTGGCAGAGGGGTATAACTTTCCGAGAGTTCGATTTCGATCACACAACTAGTCGAACTCCTTTTCGTTTCCAACCGGCATAAACAACATCCTTTGCTGACCAGCAGATCGCTTTCACACACGCAATCAAACTCAAATTCGCAGCAGATTTCAACCTCAGCTCAAGTGCAAAACAATGAAACCGCCAGTAAACAGTTGGCCGCTACCGTCCCACGCTCGCTCACCATTTACTACCAGAATGTAAGAGGTCTCCGACTTGTTTTTAGCACTCACACAGTGTGACTACGATATCGTGGTACTGATAGAAACCTGGTTGAATGAGTCTTTTTCGAATAGCGAGATCACCGAAAACTATTGCTTGTATCGATGCGATCGGAGCCCTTGTACCAGTACTCTTCAACGAGGCGGCGGTGTGTTGGTTGGTGTGAAGAAAGAGTTGAACAGTATCTCGGTCACTGCAAACAATAGCCAGCAGCTAGAACAAGTTACCGTTCGAATAAAATTGAGGTCCGCTTCCCTTTGGATCTGCACTATTTATCTACCGCCTAACTCGAACGTGGCTTTGTATGAGGCCCATTCGTCTTGCATTCAAGACATCTTCGAACATGCAGCTGAAAGTGATTTTATTGTAGTGATGGGAGACTATAATTTATCACATTTGGATTGGCAGTTCGAGGAGGATACGAATTCACTACTACCAGCAAATGCATCATCAGAACAGGAAATCGTTCTAGTGGAAAATCTGTTGGCTAACGGACTTTACCAGATCAATAATCTAAAGAACTTCAACGAACGGTTATTAGATCTCGCTCTCACGAATCTTTACCCGTGACTTCGTTTCGTAACTACATACAGCGCATCGAGAATAATGTGAAGGTCAACCCGAAGACTTTTTGGAAGTATATCGCCAGTCGCAAAAAATCGAAAGGTATACCAATTAACGTTCGTTATAATGGTGAAACAGCCGATACATCACTGGGTACTGCAAACCTATTCTCGTCGTTCTTTCAAAGTGTGCTAAGTAATAACTTGACAGAATCGTACTTGAGCGGTCTGCCCCATTACAATCTCAACATATCACGTATAGTTTTCAGTCAACAAGAAGTTATCCGAAGAATGCTGTCTATCGATGATTCAAAAGGTGCAGGCCCTGACGGATTACCACCTTTCTTCATCAGAAATTGCGCAGCCTCTCTTGCTTCCCCGGTTTCTCTGATTTTCAACCGATCTCTCAGCGACTGCGTCTTTCCGACTGCATGGAAAACTGCTTCAATAACTCCGATTCACAAAAGTGGTAACATTCACGATGTAAGTAATTATCGATCGATTTCAATTCTCAGCTGCCTACCAAAAATACTCGAAAGCATGTTGCATGATATCCTGTACGAGTCAGTGCATCCCATAATTGCTGAAGAACAACACGGGTTTGTAAGAAAACGTTCGACTACAACAAATCTTATGTGCTACGTTTCTAATTTGATCGATCACATGGAGAGTCGACGACAAGTCGACGCTATTTACTTCGACTTGTCCAATACTTTCGACAGAGTCCCTCACCGTTTTGTCGTCGAGAAATTAAATAGACTCGGATTCCCGGATTGGCTGACACGGTGGATTTGGACATACTTAACATGCTTTCGTGCGTATCGGACATGCAATATCTTCTCTTTTCGAATTATCAGGTGTTCCTCAAGGAAGCCATCTTGGTCCACTGCTTTTTGTTCTATTTATCAACGACCTCTGCAAAGTAATAAAATCTCCTAAATTGCTGTATGCAGATGATCTGAAGATATTTCGCTGTATAGAATCTAACTTGGATTGTTACGTCCTTCAATCTGACATCGACTCACTCATTGCCTGGTGCAACATGAATGGTATGGAGGTTAACTACCGGAAATGTAACGTCGTAACTTTCTCTCGTTTGCGTTCTTCGATTGCTTTCGACTATGAAATCTCATCTCTGACCATCGAACGAGTTTCCGTTATAAAGGATCTCGGCGTTTATTTGGATAGCAAACTGAGATTTTCGGAGAACGTTGCACTAACCGCCGCTAAGGCTTTCTCGATACTGGGTTTTATACGTTGAAATACACACGCCTTCGAAGATGTGTACTGTCTAAAAACTCTGTATTGCTCAGTCGTCCGCAGCATCTTCGAATATGCCGCACCAGTATGGTCACCGTATCACAGCGTACATATCAAGAGAATTGAAAGAGTGCAAAGGTGTTTTATACGCTACGCTTTACGTCTGTTACCTTGGACCGATCCAGTTCATCTTCCTCCCTACGAAGATCGTTGTCGACTTATCCAACTGCCAACACTGGAAAGCAGAAGAAAAACCTTGCAGCGACTTCTAATTTTCGACATATTAGGCAACACCATTGACTGCGCAGAACTGCTGGAGAAATTACAATTTCATGCTCCACTGAGACGAACCCGTCGTATGGAACTCTTTCGATTTACAACTCACCGTACCCAATATGGACAAAACAACCCACTGGATGTTTGTTGCCGTTTATTCAATGATGTTTATGACAATTTCGATTTTAATGTGTCTAAAAATGTGTTTAGATTAAGAATTAGTACGTAAGAGTCTGTGCGATGTAACTTATCGAAGACCATATTTAAATATAAAACTAGTAATCACAATACAGACATGCTCAAAAAGTCTGTCACAGTCAAAAAAAAATAAAAAAAAAATCATGGTACCGACAATAAATTTTTATCCGTGTAGCTAAGTGAAAAGTTATGTGAATATTTTCCACCCTACTTTTTTTTTAATAATATATTTAATAAGGCACACTGTCTCAGCTCTAAGATGCCTAGGTCAGATCTTACATTTCTCGTAGGTTTTAATGGACTGGCATTTAGAAGCTGTTTAATGGATAATCCAGTAAAAGTTACGTGGTTTATATATAAAATGTAGTGAGCAATCATATCACAGTCATCTAATAGGTATACAATTGTTACTTTAAATTTTGGTAAAAGCTACATGTAATTGACATGTATTGCACACAGTATTACGGTAATATTTATCTTAAGTCATGTTATCTTCTATGATAATTTTTAGATATGGAGTATGTTTGTAAATAATATTCTTTTCACGAAAAAAAAATTCAAAAACTAAACATTAACATTAAGCTTTTTGACAACTCATTTACAACCATACGAACGCTAAATCGAACCTAAGAATGTATTTGTTTTCACTACGAAACACCTACCATCAAACAGTTTTAAGTACGATTCAAACAATCAGTCAACTTCCGTCAACGTTAACGGCACTTTGCCGGTAGTTTAAGGCTTTTATTATTGAAACGTACATACACTCCGAAAGTAAAAACGTTCCGTGCGGTTGACATTGCGTGTTAATAAGTGTTGCAAAAAGCTTCCTTTCATTGTCATTCCTTGCCAGTAACGGTCACCTGACATAACGTGTCAATCGAGTTCGTGTTTGCCTAATAACATATTACATTTGTTTTCATCACGAAATATCCCAGTGGTTTTGAGCTCTAGGCACTAGTGTCAATGATATGCCATCAGGATATAGAAAGCTCAGTATGAAAGTTTATGATTTGTAGTCGTTAACTTATAAAACCATCAAACCGACGACTAGAACACGTGTCTCCCTGCAACAGATTTTGACAAAATGATGTTCGCCTAACATTCATTTTCGTCTCGTAAAATATGCAGTTTGACCTCTGAAACCATTTCACGTAAATTTTCAAGCGATTTGAACGTTAATTTTCATGTGAGTGCAGCCAGTATCATGATAATGTGCACGCTTACTTCTGGTGCTAAGAAATTGGGGAAAAGTCGCACTATTTCTATAAAACCATACCTACCAAAAATTGAGTACAACGGGTATTACGACATTTTAGGTAAATACGTTTTTCGCAAAATTTGAGTAGATATTACTCCCTTTTGTTGACATTTGTAAATGAGTGGGATGTAACCAAGACATCGGAAATCTATTTATGCTTCACAATGTATTTATATTTTGTAAACAAGCATTTAAATGTATTTTACTTACGAACTAGAGCCTGATACGGCTCACTATCTAAAACACTTTATTTTCTCCATCCCGAATTTTGACACAGTGATAGTTTTAAATTCTACTCATATTTTTGACAATTATTCACAGTTGTCGGAAATGAGTACTTTTGATTCACTCACTGAGGAGCCACTTCTAAACGTGTGTTCTAGCAAGCGTTAAAGAGATGGTCGGATTACGTGTATTTGTACCCGAAACCCGTACCCGACGGTTTTGGTGGGTACGGGTAAAAAGTTTTACTGCTCATTCGGGTTCGGGTGAAGGTTCTCGTTTGTAATCGGGTACGAGTAAATTTTTTTAATTTTATTCGGGTACGGGTGAATTTTTTTTTATCGGGTACGGGAATTTTTTTCTTTTCAATCGGCTTACGGCTTGGAATCGAATATCTATACCCGACCATCTCTAGTGCAAATATAGCATTCACTAGCATTTATTTACGTCTGCTTGCAGGGTTCCGTTGCATCACGAGCTGGCACTAGTAGTTCAATATAAACCACTAACGCACTGATAAGTTGAAGACGAAACGCAAAAAAAACAAAGAACATAGAACACAAATCGATTATCCATATGGTACAAAAACCTCTAAATGAGCCTTGCATACATGAAATTCAGTGGGGACCATACGAGCACTACTTTCTCCTCTATCCTCACTGGAGTAGAACTCACTGTGTGAACCATTTGAGTCTAACACATTCCGAGTCCAATTGACATAACAATTTCCCAATATTCGGAACGGTTACGGCATTCACTACACTGTCTTTCGTGAGATACTAATATAAATATTTCATATTTTGACTAATCGGAATTATGTGAAATATCCATCATGGTAAATATTGAACACTGAAATTAGCTAGTAACAACGAGCGGACTCCTAAGTCGACATCTTCCATGGTTTCTTATCGCAATCTTGTAGAAAAAGAGATTCATTAGAAGGTGCGGTACCAATCAGCATTTATTCGAATTAATCAATGAACTTATAAAACAGTAAAGGGCTATAAAGCTACAGAAGAAAAGCCTTTTTTAATCCACCTAGTGGTGTAATGATGCCTTTCTCATAGTACTTATATTTCCAAAAATGTCACTAGAAGATTCTGTCACAATTTTTTTTTCAATCCTAAATAATATAAGAAACTTTCTTTGGGTATGAACTAACCTCACCTTTTCAATTTGTAAACAGTTGTGTCAAGTTAATAAGAATTTTTCTTCATTTTGCAACGTCGTACTAAATGATTAAAAACACTTTACCCTATAGATCTGAAACCGGAAGTCGGACCCAGATGAAATTAAATAGCAACCTATGATACTCTAGTAACTTTTATTTGAACCTAAGTTTGTCGAAATCGATCAAATCATCTCTGAGAAAATTGAATGAGTCTCGTTTCAGATTTTTTTGACCACTATTTCCGGTACTTCTGGAGCCGGGAACTTGGAACCAGCATAGCCGAAGTCGGTTCGTTTAGTAAGTAACTAGTATAGCCTACAAATTAAATCAGTTTTGAGCAGAATCTAGAATATTTTACCCTTCTTGCATCGTCGCTCTAAATGACGGTGTGCAGTTTTAAACACACTTTACCCTATGAAAGCATGATGAAACTCTATGGAACTATGAGATTTTTTTATTTTTTGAGCGACATTGTTTGACACATACTCACACATATACATACACACACAATCATTGCTCAGCTCGATGAACTGTGTCGAGTGTATAGTCAATTTTTCAAGTGATTACATAAACTTTCTATATGAAGAAGGTAACGAGTGTACTTTTATAGAAAAGCATCGTTATCATGATTTTATAATAACACTAATAATTAGGTACAAATTGAATAAAAGTTTTAAAAATTTACATATTTCACCTGAAAAATATAGATTTAAATGTGGTAACGCTTTACGAAATTGAACAAAGCACGTTGCGAACGGAGCAAAGCCGACGCATACCAGTTTTGCATCGGCATTTTCAATTACTATTTGAATGTTTGACACTCATCGCCTTATAATTTCGTAACCGAAAATGGGATCTGGATGAAATTGCCCACAATATTTTAGGACAACGAAAGCTTTAATTTTAATCATGATTTGCAAAAATCGGTTCAACCGTTGCTGAGAAATCGAAGCGAGTTCCGTTTTTGGAGCTTTTCTTCACTTTTGTCGGTGCTTTCAAAAGCGGAAACCGGCGTCTAGTAGTCCTAAAGTAGTTTTATATATTATCTAACTAACAAAATCTGTCAACTAGATGAATTCAGCAGTAAGTTTTATAAAAATGTTCATCTCGTTTCACCATCGCTTGTGAAAAAACACTCATGAAACTGAAAATTTTCACTAATCGCTCTGTAATTCCGGAACAGGAAGTCAACTTTTCGGGGACTTTTCAAAGAATCTTGGGACCTTTCATTTTCGTCTTAGTTTGTGAAAATCGGTTAACAAATTCCCGAGAAAATTGGGTGCGCTTTTTTTCCTAAATTCCTACATATTTTCTTATAATTCACAGTTTTCGGAAATGAGTACGCCTGGAACCGGAAGTCGAATCCAAATGAAATTCAGGAAAACTTGACCTTTCATTTAAATCTAAGTTTGCGAAAATCGGTTCAGCCATCTCTGAAAATATTGAGTGACATAAATTGTTACAAACATACTCTCTCTCTCTCTCTCTCTCTTTATCACACACACAGAGAGAGAGAGAGAGATTTTGTGATCTCGACGAACTGAGTCGAATGGTATATGACGCTCGGTTGTAAAATCGGTTCTCACAGCGATTATATAGCCTTTGTATATAAGAAAGGCAAAACCATATTTGAGTAATTCTATTACGAGATCCTTGAAAAAAATCATATTCAAGCGAATGGTATTAAAATTGGGGCTACCACGTTTGGCATTAAGTCGTTTGGCATAATACCGTTTGTCATAACGCCGTTTGGCATAATAGTTATTTAGCCAAGGATGGCTTTTATAGTATCAAAGAACGCTCACTGGCAACTCTTCACACGATTGAATCAGTGCCATCAAAGAGAGACGGATATCATCGCTACAACAAAAACCCGACATGGCTCATTTAACATAGGATCGACACCAGTGCGAGAATTTCTCTCGACGACATTTCTGAGAATCAAAGGTGGGGATCCTCTCTGATCCGATTCTATACAGGCAGTTGATAATTGCGATAGAATCATGTTACTGTTGCCGCTTATTCTAACTATGTGCATATAACTTTTGTATAAGTTGTGTCTATGAAAATGTCTGTGAATGTTCCACACGATGGTTTTGAAATATTGCAACCTAGTATGAGAAACATCAAGTTGAATCATCGATTCGATTTTCTGCGATAATTGTCAACTTGCGATTCTCTCTTGGGAAATTACACATTCATTTGGCATAACAGATGAACATGCTGCTTAACGGAAATTGTTTTTATTCACTGCAACTTTGAAAGTTCTAATGCGGCTACGCCTAATTGTTTTTAATGACCTGCTGTCCGACTTAACTGAGGGATAGCTCTTAGCTTTGGGTAATTCGGGCGAACGCCCGCAACTAGACAGAGATGATTTCTGCGGGGGCGCATATGGCGAATCTAATTATTATTATGACAAATGGCATTATGCCAAGTGACAATTATGCCAAATGGCCATTATGCCAAATAATTATTACGACAAATAACCATTATGCCAAAAAGAGTTATGCCAAACGGTATTATGCCAAATGACCTTATGCCAAACGGGCCGCCCCCATTAAAATCATAAAAACGTGCTATCACATTTTCCTAGCTAGCAGTTTAAAGATCTGCCCATCAAAATAATCGAAATCTAATGCAAAAAAACAATCGAGATGAATAGAGACATCAGAACTACTTATCGACAAAGTCAAAATAATGTTATTTAATTTAAAAAATGTTATTAAACATTCCTCTCGTTTTTCTACCCAAATGACTTTTCTTTACACAACTCGCATTTGACGAGTAACCCGAGTAAAGTCTAACATCAAAATTAGAACAAATTGATATTTGATTATGATAGCAATATCAGATTGAAATCCTAATATGATATCAACTCATCAAATTTTCAATTAATATCACATTGTGTTATCATTTTGCTGTTTAAAGGCAATAGTTTTGTGAAACTCAGAAAATGAAAATATTTAAATCAACAACTTAGTGAATCCATTGAAATAGAGCAAATTTCAAAAGGCAACACAAAAATACAAATTTAAGTTTCAATGGAAGAATTATTCCTTCATTCCTTTGTTGCCTTTTACAAAAATGCTTTGACATCCTGTCGAGATCCTGCAGTTGACCGCAACCATAACCGCGAAGAAACGATTTTTTCAATTTTTTTTCAACTTTTACGCAAATAATGCTCTTTCTTTTTAACCACGAGAATATTGGTGTCAAACCACACGTCTGTGAGGCATTAGATAAGTTGGCGATCATCGGTACCACGTTTGTCTGAAGCAGGTCAATCTGAATAGTGGCTTTGGCATTCCTATCTCGCTTATCGTCTGCCGTAGAAGCTTATTTCAGAATTTGATATGAGAAATATATTTGACGTCATCGATTATTTTCTAGATACGTTGAGTATCCGATCCAGTAACAATTTTTGCGTTTAGTTAAAAAAAATGTTTCGATATTTGTAATCATACGACGTCGCGAAGTTCATTCCAAAGTTTTTAGAACATTATTTAAAGTGCATCTAGAAATCGGGGACCTGGATGGCGAAAATAATCTACTCGCCAAACCCGTTCTAAAAATATCCATAACTTTATATCCAACAGTATGGAAAAATTCATTGTTTGCCACCAAGAAAATATATGTTTAATTTGTATATTCCTAAGTAGTCCACAGACTGTGTCGAAGAACCTGTTCAAAACAATTCTCATTCCTAGTTATAAATGCTTAGAACTTCATATTCTCACTAACGCTAGATACTATGAGAAGAGTTTTATCAATCATGTAATAGATCTTGGAACTTTAATACACTTTTCTAAAGAAACCGTCTAACTGAATCTTCATAATTTTGAGTCACACGACTAATTCTGTATCAAATGATAGATCGTAAATTATAAGTCTACACAAGAACTAAAAATTTACTGATTCCTAATTCACGTTCCCTGTATTGTAGAAGACTTCATTGTAAAACGTTCGGTCTTCAGAGCCTCTAAATTCATATTTCAAAGTGATTAAATGTGCGAGTTGTGTGAGATCAAGTAAATAACTCAATTTAATGTTATAATGTTTGAATGCTACACTTTTGGATATGAGAAGGACAAAGAGAACATTTTAATACTGTGCTCAAATAGCCACACTGCTATTCACGGTGGATGCGGGATGGAAGCGACACAACGAGTGTGCCTTGACAGAAACTACCTACATACAACTTTGTGAAACAACACTGCTTGTCATATAACCGAACATTTTCCATCTCCTGATAGCTAGCATTTACAGTCCATAACAATCGCAAAGAGTTCGCATTCCAAATCATCACCTAAGTTCGAAACCGAATTCTCTCCGCGGTAGTGTGAGAAGAGATTGCATGAAATCTTTTTTCTTGCTTGCGACTAATATGGAGATTGCATAAAATCTTTTTTCTTGCTTGCGAGTAATATCGCCTAACTGTATACTATCCCGGACCTTTTTTGGCTGTTCTATTTTTAGATTATGCTCGTGACGTGTCATTTCGAGAAAATCTACATCATATTAAGTTTTCAATGTGCTTTCACTGAAAAAAAAACTAGTTGAGTTTTCCTTTTAATCTTACACTGTACTCGGGAAGCGTTCTCGTTCTATCAACCGAGAAAGTAAGAATTAATGTTTATTTTTCGACATACACACATTGCACAATTCGATTGAAATTACGCATTGTGTTTCGAGCGGTTGAATTTGACAGTAGAGAAAATTACATTTATGCAACTCGTTCGATCTCTCCTATTTATTTTATGGCGCCACGATGAAAATTATCCACTAGAGTGTGACTGTAATCCAATTTGACAAAAGTTAAATGCGATTCCCGTTATAAACGACAGTCTTGTTAAAAAAACAACTCTGATGAATTTTTCTCATCAAAAATATAATTTTGTGTCGTAGTTCGTGGCTACATTTCTGGAAAAGGAAAGGTAAATGATTATATGAAGGTTTCTTTACGTCACGAAATTATTCATGAACGCCCAACCTTCACCACCACTACCTTTTTCTTGTGACCATCAAAAAAGTTCCATTAAGTCGAATTGTTCATAATTCCGAGGGGTATAGATCTAAGGGCCTACGCAAGATTTACTAGAGCTTGCCGGACCGTATACATTGTACATGTACGGAATGTTGTTTCATCGAGTTACATTTAATATGTACCACCTCTCCAGTGTAAAGACTGTCCCAGAAAGTATGGACGTATCCAAAATCCGCTAAAATTTAGAAATGGTTCAGAATCTGTCAATTTTTATGGCTGCGTTGTTTACACTCTTCTCTAACCACTTGTGCAGTTGTTTATTCGTTTTCATTAGTTTGTTTGGAAATGCGTGGACTTTCAGCAGAACAACATCGAAAAATTGTGTACAAATGGTGCACAGAACGCGAACTGTCACTGAGAAAGATAGCAAAAAGTAAGTAAGTGAAAAAGCCGTGCAAAATGCAATCAGGAAGTTCGGTGAGGATAACACCTTTGAGGATAAACCGAAAACGGGTCGAAAAAAGGTCCTGCTAACCCTCAGTTGGATAAACGTATACTGAAGGCGTTCGAGCAAAAGAAGGAGGTTTCAGTTCGGGATGTGGCCGAAAAAGTGGGCACTTTGAAGTGAAATGTTCTTCGTGCTAAAGAACGTTTGAATCTTCGAACCTTTAAGAAGCAGAAACAATTAAAACGTAGTCCCAAACAAGAAGTATCGATCAGGCCGAGGGTTCGAAAGCTGTACAATACGATTCTTGCTGGAAATTTGAACTGCATTATCATGGACGACGAAACCTACGTGAAACTCGATAACAAATCCTTGCCGGGACCACAATATTATACGGTGCGAGAAGGGCAAGTGTTAAACCAGTCCGAGACATCGATTGAAGTCGAAAAATTTGGTTAGAAAGCTATGGTGTGGCAAGCAATTTGTAACTGCGGTAAGATTTCGAAACTCTTCATCACCACTGTTTCAATGAACAGCGAAATATACATCAAGGAATGTTTACAAAAACGACTTCTACCCATTATTCGAAGCCACAAGGATCCTGTTGTCTTCTGGTCAGATCTTGCTTCTTGCCACAACTCTAAATCAACGGTAGAATGGTATACTACCAAAAATGTCACTTTCGTCCCACAAGATATGAATCTACCAAATTGCCCACAACTTCGACCAATTGAGAAGTTTTGGGCATAAACGAAGGCACATCTTAGGAAACATGTCTCGGCAGCCGAAACCATTCAACAGTTCGAAAAAGTTTGGAATAACGTATCAAAACTTGTCGCCAAGAAGTCTGTACGGAATTTAATGAGGAACGTTCGCAAGAAGGTGCGCCAGCTAGTCTACAATGGTTAAGTAGCAAATGTTGAGAATAATATTCTGTTGTTGTAGTCTAATATTATCAGTATATCGAATGAAATTTGAATATCTAACACTTGTGAATTATTTACAGCGAAATCAAAGTGCGTCCATACTTTCTGGGACAGTCTTTATGCACAGAGATGCCAGATATCTTTATTGAAAATATTTATCTACTCTATCTGTTTTCACTAATAAAATGAATCAGTTCAAATTGGTTTAAAATTTTAATATAAATGTTTATCATTGTTGTGTGATTTGTCCGTTGAATAATAAACTTTTAAAGAATCACTGCAATCAAATACTAATAGATACTTAGAGAGACAAGTCGAACTTTTGTCGTGAATACGACTTACTTTACTATGGGGTGCCTTTTCAAAATTAGCCATATGGAAGAATGGGCAGAACTTAATCGTGAATATCTAGACTTGTATTAATGGTAGCAACATAATTCTTTCACCATTTCATCAAAAATATGATCAGGAATTGAGGATAATATTTTGAACAGTGTGAGATGACCACAAACAACTCAAAAATTAAGTTTTCTCAAACTTTGAAAACAACGCGAAAAACTCTTAACTTTTGCTTGGCTTTTTCGCGCAAGGACGACGATTTTGAGGTAGTCAGGCACATATCTTCAACTGACTGCGTATAAAAGGGGAACCGTGGTAAAAAAAATCGATCATTTCTTCTTGTGCGTTGGACGGAAGCAGACGTCGTGGGACTAGCAGCTTCGGAGAGCGCACCTTCTGCGTGGTTAAAAACCTCAAACGCTCAGGTCGCAACTCTGATTTGGACTTCAGTCGTCAGGTGGAGCAGTCGTCAATGAAAGCAGACCTTTTGTGTGGTACCAAACCTCAAACGCTCAGGTCGCAGAGCCAGTGTCCCTTCGAAGAAGATCGATTACATCATTCTGTTGGTGGCCTTTTGCATACAACGGGAAATGCACAACAATGTGGAACATTATGCAAAATCAGCCTTTCTAATGGCTTTAAATGTTACATAAAGAACTATAAAGATTACTTCTTTGTAAATCAAAAATTAAAATTAGCAGTGCAGTGTAAATCTAAGATAATATGATCAGTTTTTTTTTTGCAATTTTCACAGTTCTAAATTCGAAACAGTGTTCAAAATCGTTTATACCCAATCAGTGTTTAATATCTTAGAAAATTTTACAATTTGGCCCTTTACGCACGCCTTCATAAGAGGTTCTTTCCAAAACCACCAATATTTTATCATAAAGACTATACTGGTTATTTTGTAATATTTGTGTGTCTGAATGTTTGATGTAACTAATCTGTACTGTAGTTTGGGTGTATCGTTTCAAATTCTAGAAGTGCAAAAGGGTAAAACTTGCACAATTAACACAATCGATCAACTAATTGATATTCGGAAGTATAAAGAAAGAGTGCCAGTTTTATTCGTATTCACGATATCCAGTTATGTCTCTGACATTACACACCTGTACTTTTTACTTCTCACTTTTTATGAACCTTTACAAATCTGTATTAAATTTAGAAAATCTGTATAAAATCTGTATTCTGATTTAAATCAGTTTGCGAACGCAAAATTCTATACAATTCAAATAAGTCTGTATAAATGGCATTTTGTTTTTAGAAGGCCATATGCCTAAATAGTAACAAATCATTTTTTCGTTTTGTTTATTTTTAAAGTTCTCCAAATTAACTGCACAGTAAAATTTTAAATTTGAAACGAAAGGTAACGAAAACGATCCACAAAATTTTAAACGTCGAAATGATTCCAAACTGTTTTTGAAAAATATCGTGTGTTGTCTCTACGTTGGCATTAGGCCCTTTAAAAAAAATCAGACATTTTGAATCTGAGAGTGTAATAGTGCAATATTTTACTGTCGCCATTGCTAATTCATGGGATGAATAAAGGACCAATGAGAGGATGAATGAAAAACCTTTGAGATGAAATTAGGAGCACAGTAGTGAACATATCAGAAGTATTTTAGCTGATTTTTTGAATATTATTTCAATTTCCAAGGAATGTGAATCAATTTCCAATGTGGAGCAAGGCGAATTAAGCAGAAATATGAAAAAAAAATCGTAGTGATTTTAGTGGCTAAACCAGGTTTTTAAGGTAACGACCATACAAATGAGATGAAATAGGGAGCCCTTACCCTAGATATTTGAACATTAAGCTCGAGCAATCGCGCACATATGGTATACAAATGCCGGCTAGAATAAGGGGACTGTGACACCGGGCTTTAGTTAAACAGTCAAACTTCGATGTATTCTAAAGTCTTTCTATATGGTGAAAAAAAAACTTTCTCTACACACACGAAATCGTAATGATTCAGGAAAATAATGCTGCCTATAGAGCATAGTTCTTTTGTGTAGTAACATTTGATCAGGAAATCCATTCGATTCGCTCGTATCCCAGAAACAAATAGAGCAGAATATCACCATATCCGAGCAACTACTCCCCAGTTTGGTTCAACCGTACCAAAGTTTTGCTCGCATTTGTCGGAAGCGACAATCTACGGGATTCTTATAACACTGTAGAATGTGTTTTATGAAATTCTTTTGTTGTGCATTAGAAAAGATTCATTTCCCAGCAGCGGCCGCATTGGCTAATGCTCAGTAACATGTGCGAACGAGCCGTGCCATCCTTTGTGCACTGCACTGTCACAGCGAATGGTGCATGACTGTGTGTGTGTATTTGTTTGCATGTGTGGTGCGAGATGTGAACGATTGTTATGGCAAACTATGAGTGAAAGATTTATGGCACTATTCGCATAAAATTTGTGCAAACATCGAAGACTGTAAATCAAAGCAAAGTGGCACACGACAACCGTCGGGCACAAAGCTTCGAACATGAGCTCGAACGTGGGACTGCTGTCAGTAACGAGCTGCTGTGGAAAGATGCTGCTATACTTTGGCGGTTTCTGGGCCATGCAAACAGGCTTAGGTTGGCTC
Organism: Malaya genurostris; assembly: GCF_030247185.1. Classification (NCBI taxonomy): domain Eukaryota; kingdom Metazoa; phylum Arthropoda; class Insecta; order Diptera; family Culicidae; genus Malaya; species Malaya genurostris. The sequence goes on along the minus strand of NC_080571.1, from coordinate 114,084,410 downwards.
GCGGATGGATTCTGAACACATCTGCTCTTGGCTGAAAATTAACGTTCAATTATTCTCTTATGAAACGCAACAATGTGGATGGGGATCCGAAACCGGGAAATTTTGAAATACTGGTTTCTTATTCATCACAGTGACAGAAGATGAGTGACAGACAACATGAAACTAGGCCATCTTGGGAACAATTTCCAAGTAAAACTTTAGCGAGACAACTCGTCCATCAGTGCTTTTCATAATCAGCACGAGGCACTATTCAATCGTGCACACCCAAGAAACCACTGCTAAGTTTCGTCAAAATAATATAGCCATAGTGAGAAAATTCACGTAAATGCACTTCATCATTGCAACGTCAGCGCAGTCCAAGAAGATAGCGACACACCAGACTTCAAACTTTAGCGCAGGAACGCAGTAGTAATCTGCCTGAAACTTTCGAAACAGGAATTCCCTCTTTGCATTTCCCGCGAACATTCTCCGAGTGCAATACTGATATAAAACTGTGGAAGCATCAAGCGGAGCAGTAAAGTATTGAGGAGTGAATTAAATTTAGCAATGCCATGGGGAGTTAAAAGAAAGAAAACAGCATCTGGGAATGAAAAGGAAGAAGCGCTTAAGCGTTCCTAGTGCTGCCAATAGTCTTCTCTGCATTCACCAACATCACATCACAGGCCAAACCCGAAGCTAAGAAGATGTATAATTGCTGAAAACTTGAACGATAATACGGTTAACTATATCTCCCTAACTTAGCAGGCACCACTTCCTCGCTACTATACCAACTACCAACTTCTGCTTCGTTCCCGTTTCTGGCAAACTTGTCTTTTCCGGCTTTCCATGCACCACCCAACGAGAGTTTTCACCAAGGGATTCCATTCTTTTTATTCGACAAAGAGCAGCTCTGCGTGTGCTGAATTTTTTTTTTGTTAGAACTATCCAAAATCACAATAAGAAGGAAAAAAGGCAAAACAAACCAACCGAAGCTGTTTGACGCAGTTGCTGGAAATGAGAGGAAAATGCACTTTTTGTTAGAACCGGATGAAATTCTCCGTCTCCCGAAGCTAGAGCTACACGCCATTGACATCATTATCGTTGAATCGCAAGGAAAGAAAACTAGAACAAGTGGCAGTTCAAGCTTCGCCGTCGCCGCACTCTTTTTTTGTGCAGTTTAGAAACTTTTTACAGTGTTATTATGCCTGGGGAAAACTTTTTTCCGTGTTTATTGGCGACACAAAATCAACAAAGACAATGATTGGTACATGCATTATTTCTGTTGGAATACATCTCTGTATAAAAACGATAAAAAAAATCCTAAAAATTTTTTTCTTCTCTTCATATTGGCTATTAGTTCAACAATTAAACCATTTTGTTATATAAAAATGAGGAACAATAATCATTATCGAATCCTCTGAGGCAGTTAGAAGAAACACTTGTGAGTATTGCACAAGGAAAAGTGTCACAATCGTTTCCTAAGGACATGAGGAGTTGAAAGTTAGTATGAGTTTTTTTTTTCATAACATCAGCATTGGGTCCCAGCGATGGGGCTCTGTTACAATAATATCAATGTACGTGATGTACATTCGACGTTTTTCGCTTTCTCGGGATTGACGATGATTAACATTAATATATAGCACGCGCATGGCTCACGACACTTGATAATTAACCACAAACTTTTATCAACACAGATATTCGTCATCTAACACTCGATGTGGATAGACGAATAACCTACTACGACTAATTTCGATTTTGTTTTATTTTTTATTCGCAGTTGTCTACCTACCCAAGCTATGGGTAAAAACCGCCATAGATCCGAGAAGGATCCAAAGGATGCTAAGCGTCTGAAGCCAAGTGACGTACAGGTAAACGACCGTTTGCTGAGTAAAAACCAATATGCTGATCTGCCAGTAGATGTCGAAGAGGAACTGCAGAAGAAGGAAAAAATGCCGCCTTTCTACCTGAAGGGCTTCCCACCAACTCTACGCTCGGATTTCAACACATTGATCAGCAAAGGACTACAGGCAACAATCCGTTTATGTACTGAAGGCTACAAAATAACTGTTCCGGCTTTGAACCACTACAAAGGAGTGGAATGCTATCTGAAGCAGACAAAAGCGGAATATTTCACACACGATATTGCCGCCAACAAACCTATGAAGGTTGTACTTCGAGGACTACCCGACATGATGGAAGCCGAACTAAAGCAGGCACTGTCGGAGGCTGGACTAAAGCCTTTGATGGTATTTAAAATGAAGCGCCATAATACGGACAAAAAGTTTAGAGATCAACTGTACCTGATTCATCTGGAGAAGGGCTCCATCACCATGAGTCAACTGAAAACGATTAAATCGTTATTTCACATAATCATCGAATGGCAAAAGTATAAACCGGTACATCGGGATGTCACACATGAACTACGGCCATGGAGCGAGGAATTGCCACATGAAAAGTCGGTGCGGGAAATGTGCCGAACCACACAATACCAACGATTGCCTACTAGATGACATCGCTGTAAAATGTGTGAACTGTGATGGCGACCATCCATCTACTAGCAAATCGTGTCCCAAACGTGCTGAGTTCACAAAAATTCGACAACAGGCGTCCCGCAAACAATCAACGCGCAAGAATGTTCCACAGAAGGATGAAGTTAATTTCCCACGGCTCCCACCGAAGAGGGATATTCCGAATTTGCCGCCACTTCCTCGCAGCAATCCAAAGACTTCAGCCGCTGGATCTCAAAAAGAATCTTCCTCAAGAATCCCTCCTGGATGGGGCAATAATCAACCACAAGCAAAGGATGACTCTGGTGATTTATTCTCTGCTGAACAACTGATCGTCATTTTTGAAACAATGACAACAAAACTACGAAACTGCAGAACGCGGTTAGAGCAAATCAACGCCTTAGGCAAATTCATCATCGAATATGCAATATAATGAGTTGGTTATAGTAAATTGGAATGCTTGCTCACTCAGGAGCAAAACTGCTGAATTGTCCGACTTTCTTCAAGAGAAGAATGCCGATATTGCTATTTTAACTGAAACTCATCTTAAACCTAAAATTTCTATTTTTATTTCCAATTACAGGATTCACAGGCTCGACAGGCAACTACCAGAGGAGGGGGAGTTGCCATTGCCATTAAACGATCCATTCAGCACAGGCTTCTATCAGCCTTTAAATTGCAACTCATAGAAGCCATCGGAATTGAGATTACAACGATGATGGGACCCATCATCATCATTGCAGCGTACTGCCCCAAACAAACCAATCTTCGAGATGGTACGTGTGCATCATTGAAGCGAGATCTGGCTATGCTCACTCGATGACAGAACAAATTCGTCATTGCTGGGGACCTGAACGCACGGCATGAGCTGTGGGGAAACAGAAGACAGAATCGAAACGGATTCGTACTTGCCGAAGATTACGAAGCTGGACAATACAACATCTTCGCTCCGGATCAACCAACGCGACTTTCCAGATCGGGAGTTCATTCCATTTTGGATATATTCATCAGCAACATCGCTATAGACAGCTCTCCGGTTGTCTTCAACGAGCTCTCTTCTGACCACTTTCCAGTAATATTGACGTTGGGATCTTCACCAGAAACAGTGCCTATTCAACCTCGGAGGAACTATTATCGCACCGATTGGGTCCAATTTCAACATATCGCCGACCAACTTATTATCCTAGATAGAAAGACTACTTATAACAACCTAACTAGGATAATCCAGGAACGGATATCTGAGCTTCGCAACAGGAACTTCCAGTAAAAGCTTCAAGAAATTCTCCCACATTCAAAGCCCTTCTGGTCCTTAACGAAGGTGCTTAAGAAAAAACCGAAGCCTATTCCTCCTCTGATGTCACCCCAGGACGCAGCTGAAGGAATACCTTTAATCACACCAGTAGAGAAGGCAAATGCGCTAGGCCAGCAGTTTGTGTGTTCTCACAATTTAGGACTCAACATTGTTAGTCCATATGAAAGAGCCGTTGCTGATAGCGTAGCTGAGGTTGACCAATCAGACAGCCTAGTTCCTGAGGAAAGTAGAGTCACTGCGAATGAGCTGATGGCTTTTGTGAAAAAATCCAAAAATATGAAGGCCCCCGGTTTCGACAACACATTCAACATTGAGCTGAAACATTTGAGTATTCGCTCATTTGTCTTCTTAGCTAAACTTTTTAACAGGTGCTGGGAGCTTGGTTACTTCCCTTCAATGTGGAAGTTAGCTAAAGTTATCCCAGTTTTGAAACCGGGGAAAGATCCTTCCTTTTCCAAGAGCTATCGGCCCATCAGCTTACTCTCTGCCCTATCCAAGCTGTTTGAAAAGTCAAAACAAAGGCGAATTCTTGCTTTTGCAGATGAACAGGATATATTTCTGGAAGAACAGTTTGGGTTCCGGAAAGGAAGATCCACCATCCACCAGCTCACAAGGGTTAACAACGTCATCCAGCAAAACAAATCAGTGTCCAAAACGACTGCCATGGCAATATTGGATATTGAAAAGGCATTCGATAATGTGTGGCACGATGGACTGGTGTTCAAACTGCATCGGTATAATTTTCCCATGTATCTTATTAAAATTATCAAAAATTATCTTGCAGATAGAGCATTCCAGGTTTCTCTGAATAATGCACTTTCAGAAAGATTTACTATTCCTGCTGGTGTACCCCAGGGAAGTATCCTAGGTCCCATTCTATACAACATTTTCACATCAGACATCCCACCTCTTCCAGGTGGTGGTGTTCTGTCACAATTTGCTGATGATACTGCCATTCTTTACAAAGGTCGTGTCATTAATGCTCTGAAAAATAAACTACAGACAGGTCTGGACGCTTTAACGGAATATTTTACAAGCTGGAAAATTGTGATCAATGCAGCAAAAACTCAGGTCATCTTGTTTCCACATTCAAGATCTCCAAAACTTGTTCCATCAGACGAATGCCGAATACGATTCGGTGATGAGGTCATTCAATGGTCCGATGAAGTTATCTATCTAGGACTCACCTTTGACAGACATCTGATATTCAGGTCGCATGTTGACAAAATCGTTCAAAAATGCAGCATACTCATTAGGTCTCTGTATCCGCTGATTTGTAGAACATCTAAACTATGCCTGAAGAATCAGATGGCTGTCTATAAACAAATCATCTACCCCGCAATTGAATACGCAGTCCCTGTTTGGCGGGGTTGTGCACGAACACACAAACTTAGGCTTCAACGCATTCAAAGTAAGATCTTAAAGATGATTCTAAATCTACCCCCTTGGACAAGGACTAGTGAAGTACATGAGATGGCCTCCCTGGATATACTAGAACAAAAATTCGAACAATTCTGCACGAAATTTGAAGAGAGGTGCTCAATCTCTGAAATACAAATAATTCAAAATTTGTACATATTAGGTTAGGGATAGTTATAAGTAGGTAGACATTTTATAAATAATTAAAATAAATATTATGATTAAACATTAGTATGTAAAACAAGAGTAACTAAAACACCTAATATTAATAACGAATCGTATGAACAACAAAGATGAAAGGCCAAAGGGTCAAAACACTTGTACTGTAAAATGTTGATGTAATACACAAAAATAAGATTAATAAACAGATATTTATGCAAAAAAAAAAAAAAAAAATCAACACAGATGAAAATTTTATAAATATTATAAAATTTATCTTTGTCGTAACTAACTCATGACGGAATTTACAGTAACCAGCAGTTTACCTACGCCTGGTAGGCGGTTCAATGCATACCCGATCAATAAGGAAGAACAAAATTGTATTGACCAGGCCGAGATAATGACTAATTGTAATTTGGCCTGGTTAATGGTTTAGATAAAAAAAATATCACTCAATTTGTTCTAGGTGATAACAAAATTGTTACAAACGTTCAGTCACGTACCCATAAGGGGGCCGAGAGTTCCTGGACCCTCCCGAAATCAGAAACAGAAACGAAAAAAAGATTGAGCAATATCATGGGGCTGATGATACTTACACCGTAGGTTTTGAAAGTTACGTGGTGGTCAAAACTTCACTGCCGATAAAGCATACAGCGGCAAGCCCTACGAAGCAGAACAGGGTCAATACCACATAAACTGGAGGATGTAACCGGGGTAAAATAATTGACAATAATAATAATAATACATAAGATAGTAGTTTTTGAAGCAATATACGTTACGAAGTTTGAGGTCTATCTGAGTCAACGGCTGTATAAAGGTACTATGGAATTTTTTATTCCGATTATAGGTCTTTTAATCTTAAGCTCATTCGCCTCTTTGGGCTAGAAAAACTTTCTGGCCGTATGTGCGGAGTTGGGAATCGATCACAGGCGGGTTGCGTGAAAGGCATCGACTTATCTACCACGTCCCCAATATGGAGAAATGTTCAATTTGACGAAGCGTTTCACTCGATATTATCGTGAGATGGAAAGCGTTACGTTAAGTTAAAGAAACTAAAAAGCGTTGCATACGATAATTTTCTTAAATTGAGGGTTACAAATCATATGAGTTATTTTGTGGAAATTATGAATGTTCAAAACCATTATGAGGGTTAGATTCTTACGGTAAACGTTACGATGTTTTACATGCGTAACTTTTTAGTAAGTTTTAGGCGTTCCTTTTTGGTAAGTTATAGGCGATACGAAGCGTTGCATGCGTAACTTTTTAGTAAGTTATAGGCATTACGAAGCGTTAAATTGTAAGTTATAAGCGTTACAAGCGTTACTCGTTTATAAGTTGCAAGCATTACATGCGTTAAGTTATGGACGTTACGAAGTATTACAGGCGTTACTTTTTTGTTAGCTTAAGGCGTTACGAAGCGTTGCATGTGGTTACTTTTTATGAGTTATATGCGTTCTGAAGCATTACAATCGTTACTCGTTTGTAAGTTACAATCGTTACCATGCGTTACTTTGTAGTAAGTTTTAGATGTTACGAAGCGTTACCTTTTGTAAGTTACGAAGCGTTATAAGTTTTTGGTATTACCAAGCGTTACTAGTGTTAGTTTTTTGTGAGTTGTAAATAAGTTTTAGGTGTTACGAAGCATTACATGCGCTTCTTTTTAGTCCAAATACTTATTTAGGACTAGAAGGACGAACGCTAGCGCACTTCGAGTACATGTTTGTCTGAATCCATTATTATACGCCAGAGAACAGAATAATTACCCAACAAAAGACTGAAGTCAGCACGAGTGTTTCGAAGCAGCACGAGCACGGTTTATGTTTCAATTACTTGGACATCACCCTCGTTCACCTAGTACTATTATTTGTGCTCAAACGTTAATTTATCTCTGAGAAATTTATGTGAGTTTCGTGTTGGAATTTCAGATCACTACTTCCGGAACCTGAATCCTAAACCACTAAAAAGAAAGGCAAAAAACATTTTATTTATTGCTGGATCTCGTTGTCATCTTCTTTCTTGGAGGAGAGGCATTTTCATTGCTATCCAAGGAATGGCGGAGAGCAGTGGTTCGCTATTCACGCTCCCGTCTATTGGTTTGGTGTCACTGTTGATGGTTGAAGTGCTTTCATTTGTCCAGGCGTTGGGTACAGTGTTAGCGATAGCTGGCATAACTTGTCTACATAGGGTACAACTAGTTTCGATGAGGATGCTCCATTGTTGTTGATAACTGTCACTAATGTACTGGGATGTTTGGGGTTGGTGTGAAGGAAACACCCTTGTCCTTCGGTGTAGATGTTTTCTAGTCCAGTTTATCATATGGCTTACCGTAATGCACAGCTTTTTTGCAATATTGACATGTCTGATTGTCGTAGGTAACAAGTGATTTACACGAACGCCTTGTATCCGGGCCGAAAATTACATAATACGATATTGTCTTCTTCAAGCGCATGCGTAACATACCTACGCCATTTAGTATACGTGAGGAAAATCTCTACCACATTTCTTTATTCGATGTTTAAGACCAAGATGCATTTGCTTCTTAAGCAAGCCTTTAATCTTTCGTATCGAAAGTCGAATTTTTCACAGCCTGCAGTCAATAATAATTGTAATCTTTCGTAGTGGCGGTGGTAGCTTCTGTTCGTTCGGTTCACTCATTTCGAACCATTCTATTGTTCACTATACAATACTAGGGTGGCATTATGTATGTCGATTCGACTAAAATTTTATCCAATCGACCATATTTCGTATTATGGTTCTCGAACAGAGAAGGCAGATCTGCAGATTTGTCTGTAAATCTGCAGATTTCGTACATAGTGCTGCAGACATTTTTTTGTTATGAAGACTTTTGCAGACTTTCGAAAGTAGAGAAATGCCTGCCAGAAAGACATACTTGCAGACCACAGATTTTTATTCGAGTATACAGACATTTGCAACCCTTTCTGAAGATTTTTCAATTTTTTACCTGGCATCTCTGTTCTCGAAGTCGATCATTGAACTTCGTTTGACTTCACTCGAAGAAGTATTAGATTATCGAGAAGTTTTGGCATTATATAAACCAAAACAATCAAGCTCGTAAACGATTGAACTCGATAAGAAATGGTTGACAGCTTTATTACTATCGACTTTGAATTTTGGAATACGATTCTGCTTAATTTAAAGGTAGTTATCGATAGCATAATAAATTTTCATAAACATATAAATATTGATAATCTTTATTCTAAATCATTGTTTTATATAACATGATATATTATATAAGTTTGAGTCGGACTGTATGTCATATTAATTGAAAGCTGAATGGTATTTATTGATTATAACAAAAGTGAGTCGAAACTAAACTATTCCCAGTAACTGTAGTTTGTAATCAAATTACTGGAACAGGTGGACGGAAAACGTTACTCAAACGGATTGTGGGTAAAAGTGGGATATATTGAAAAAGCTTTCCTAATGCGAAAAGTTGAACATAGTAAAAAAGTTGATTGATTCAACAATTTTGTTATGAAAATTTAATTTAGATTTTTCCGCGATATGTTTGATGAATACTACCCAATTAATCAATAATCTTAGAATCAAATAACAATTCAGAAGAATTGATATTGGGTACTATTGTTTAGTTAGTACTAAGTTTAATTTAGAGATTAATTGATAAATTATGGTCGAAATTGATTATATTTGTGAGCTTGTATGTGTCCAAAAAATATCAAATTTTATCCGAAATTTTCAAATATGTAGAGCAGTTTTCAATCATACGCTTGATAACAACACGCGAATAATGTTTTTACTCATATATCTAAAGTAACTAATCGTTTATACTCAAGTAATTTGATAAAATTGTCCAAACACCTTCAAAGTATGTAGAATATATCAAAGCATTCCTGGGTAGATGTAAATAGCTGTAAACAGATGTGAACAGATTATAATTTCATTAAGTAAGATTGATCCAGTTGTTCTAATTTCAAATAAAATACAATTAACGAAACTGCATCAGAATCAGATAAGACAAATTCTTATGATATTATTTTATTCTGAATGCTAAAATATCTATTTACTGAAAAATTCATCTTCTATAAACATTTTGTTCTTTCTTTCATATTATAATGACAGAATTTTATACATCTCACGCAGATTTTGTTTTGATTTTTGATATTTGAACTCATATTTCAAACTAAACAGTATCAACTTTTACCATTGAAATGTTTGGTTTTATTAATAAAACGTGCTATTGGTTTTCAAATCACCTCTACCCGGGTTATCATCTTGTTATCTAGTGATATTAACGTGTGTTCGACTCTTCAATAGTATCTAGATAGATGATAAATACTACAAAGCAGTGATGTCCGAGCTCAGCAAAGGAGCTGGTCTATACCTGCAGTGTGTGCCTATTAAACTCGTGTGCTGTGCTTTTCAAACCAGACTTATGAGCATGTGCTAATTGTGTAGTCCACCTACTGACAAGAGACAATACAAGAGCGGACACTGTGTGCTTTAAAATTATATTATATTATTAAATTTAAAAACACGGACACTCAACTCAGCACGTGAGCTAGCACATGAGTCAGCTCACGAGCTAGCTCCCTATTCCAGCTCATGAGCCAGCAGATGAGCCAGCATCGCGATCTGGTTCTTCGAAGCATACGACTCTCGATCTAGTAGCAACACGGCACACGAGCGTGTGCTTCAGACTTCGTGTGCGTGTTTTTGAAAAGGTACAGCACACGGACTATATGAGAGCTGGCTCGTGTGCTTTGCCATCACTGCTGGTCTTGTAGAGCTAAAGCAATATCTCCCAATAAATATATTTTGAAAAAATACTATAATGAAAGCTGCAGAACCAAAAACCTTTGATTAAAACTATACATATGCATGCCTAAGATAATTACTCCATATCATAAATAAAGAAAAAATTTGAAATTGTTAGCAGTTATCACTTTGTAAATTCAGAAACTAAAATTGAATCCCAATAAAGTTAGAGAATTCACGCATTCATTTGAATACATGCATCCTGTTAAGCTCTGTTCATAGGAAGGATATTAACTAACTGACTGATCCACTTATCTTAACGTTACCTTCTGACTATCGCACTAACAAAAACGATCTAACTTCTGTACGAACTTGAGCGACCACTCCTGGTTGATGCTCTGTTGCTGATCGGAAGTGGCTAAAACTATACATTCTATTCGATCTCCGTCTTTAAAGTGCTTCAATTGATATAAAAATCCAACAAATTGATAAATACGTCTCATTTCGAGTCCCCGTTCCTAGGGTGCACGAAGGTTTATTTGCTAAAGATGAATAACTATTCAAGTTGGAAGTAGGACGAAGCCCACAACACTCCACGCAGATAAACTATATGAGATTTCCACTGTTTCGCAATAACCCTACCTGGTTCATGACCCCAAAACGAATATAAGTGCATATCCATTATGTATTTAAATGGAATAATATGAGCCGGCATAATGTAGTAAATTAAAATAATCGTTATATATGGATCCTTCCTGAGATTGATTCTATACCTTGCTTAAAGAATTTCGATTCCAAAAACAAAAATTATGCATCTCACTTCAACTGAAATCTTTCGAATCTGAAATATTTGTTTCACGATTTACATCAATCAAGCAGGTCCACCGATTGATTTTCTCATTTGTAAAATTTGCATGACTTCATTCCAGCAGCAAAGTAAAACCAAATCAATGTTAGCAAACAAATTCGCTTCAATCTGCAGTAGCTAAACAAGTGTAAATGTTTATTCAAAATTAGCTTCATTTCTATACAAGCTACATCCAATCATCATCTTTTTCCGTTCCATCCCAATCTTCTCATCGTAATTCAAGTAAACGATGATCGATTTCCGATTCCCGCACACAGCATGAAACCACTGATTTCACTATAAATAAACCAAATCGTAGCCGAACAGTTCCGACAGCAATTGCCAATCGCACTAGAGCTCTAGTTCCACCATCTGTCGGTATGATAATTTCATCACCCATCAAATATCTATTTATATATAACCGTTTCTGCACAGGATACAGTATGGGCAGAGACCAGAAGGCAGAAACCCAATGAGGTGCGGAAAAGCATGTATATAAATTTCTAGTGCCCCAAACCACCAGAAGCTGTATTTTCTCTCCGATTGGAACATTTCCCGACCGACACGTTTTGCCTCGATTCAGGTTGTGACCATGAAGCCATAATTTTGCGAACACTTCTACCCCCAATCGTAGTCCATCAGCAAACCGGTTCCGCCGTCCATCCAGATCTCTCCGGTGCTCATGCGGAGACCGCTACTGAATGGTTTGAAGTGCTATCTGACTTTCGAATGGATCGCACTCAGCTCTTAGTAGCATGAGGTGTAACGAAAAAGGATTAAATTGTAACCGCAAAGTCATATCTAAAACCGCAAAGTCAGTTCCCTTGCCATAACCTCATTTCGTGGGGGAGAGCCCAGCAGCAACACCGGAATACCTCGCATCAGCATCTGTCGTTCATTGCAATTCTTAAGGAGAACCACAAATAGGCTACTGACACTAGAGAGCAGCGTCACATCAACGTCGGCAGCCACTCCTACCGCAACGCCATCTGCCGTTCCAAGCAAGGCCGATGTCACTTTTACCGAATGCAAATTGTTCCTGATGCTTTCGCATAAAATAAAATATTTTATTTTGAAAATTATGAAGCGTACATGAAATGAAATATATTAAACTTTCCACTCCTTCGTCACTGCATGTTTCTGTGGAATGCAGCTGCTTCGACCGAGTGCAAATTGGAGAAATGCATGTGGACACAAAAACGGCGCTGCTTCTCCGTTGTTTGTTGCAACTAAACCGAGGACCAAGTAGAAAGTTATAATATTGTAAAATTTCATTGAAACTTTCCGGACTCCAGGGGTGAATTAAATAGACACATATTTCAAAAAGCGCACTTTGTTTTGTTTTGAGTTTTGGTAAGTTTATTTGAGTCGAAATTTTCGTATGAATTTATGATTATTTGCTTTTGTTACATACTCAAACCAAAAATAATGGCATAAACATTTATCGGACGATACTACATTGCTGTATTCAAACGAGCTATCCATCGTGTAACTAAACGAATTTTATTTTTCCAACAGTCTTAAAAACATTGAAGAGATAATATATTATTGAAATCGGGTTCATAATGTTGTAAGGTGAATAAAAGCTTTTGGAAAGAGCACTGTAAAGAAACTGTTGACGTGGGAGCTCAACGAGCAAATTTAATAATAATCTTTAGTGATCGATAATCGATTTCAACAATTATCCAATTCAGTTGATAAGAAAAAAGTTTTTTTTTATCCAGAGAGTGACCAAAAACTCATTCGGGTTTGTTCAGATTGATTAGGCCAATTTTACAAAAGCGTTCTTCAACGATCAGGTCACTTAGACGGTAACATTTGCGGAACCGAAAGTATCTACAGTTGAGATGCGTAAAACAGTTAATTTCAAAGAACCGTTCAGAAATTGATTGTTCTGCCGAAAGAACTATTTTTTCTGTTTCGGTTATAGAGGTTTTAACCTTAATGTCATTCACATCTTCTGGTAAGAAGAACTTATTCACCCTATGTGTGAGTTTGGGAATCATATGGTGACCTTCATATAATAAATTTGTTGTGTTCTCTACTACTGTACACTCTATTGTTTTCCGAACGGAAAATGTTTTTTATTGTGGCAATACCTAATAACCTAATATGATGTTAAATAATCTCATTAGGTTTTGTCACAGATGGCAGAACCGATTTCGACAAACTTAGGTTCAAACACAAAGCCTTGTGGTCCCACACGGTCTCATCCAAATCTGATTTCCGGTTTTGGAATTATAAGGTAAAGTGCGTTACAAATTGTACACAGTCACTTTTACAGACATAACAAAAACCGTAAAAAAAATTTAAACTGGCCTCAAAACTACTCCAATTGTTAGTCATTATCAGTAGACAGCCAGACAAACCGATTCCGACTAGCCTGATTTCCGGTTTCCGATTCTAGAAGCACCGGAAACAGATGTTATATACACTAAGGTCTCTTTTTAAATGGTTTTTTTATATACGGCTTTTTTTACACGGATTCCGGAATTAACACAGTTTTTATTTACACGGTTTTCGCAACTAACACGGTTTCTGATGAGAGTTTAAAAAGCACTGTCATTTGTTTTTTGAGAAAAATTTTAAAAAAGGCATCATGTTGTCGGTAAGAAAACGATTACAAGAATTAATTTAAAGTTTGAAAGTTAACTAAAATCATTCATTCAACAATTCTCGGGAGTATTGACTGTCGTTTCATAAAATAATTAATCAGCCTTCAGATCTTAAATCCCTGTCGTAAATTACACGACAACGTCTCTTACGCTGAGTTTTGGTGTGTGATGTCAGCATCGTCATTGATATCATCGAGAATTTCGTAGCGTTGAAGAACTAGTCGAATTTGCTAATCTCTTCAAATCTTCATCATATCGAGCAGTACAGTTTTTTATACCCATTTGAATAATATAACTCTAGTACTATTACGATTTACGTCGATGAAATGACGCATGACACCAACCCGTGGACAACTTGACAGCTCTTATACATCGAGCATATAAGTAAAAGTTTGGTTCTCTGGTTCCACAATGGCGTCGTAAATGAATAACATTTGAAAATAACGTATCTGTTTTTAGACAATCTGCGGTTTAAATTTTTATATTGCTAGCATTTCTTGACAATAATAAAATAATTATGGTGATAAGTTACTATGGTTTAGTGTAAGTATAATTTTTCTTTTTTCATCAATAGAAGGCTCTCACATTTCAATTAACAATGAATCTTGAAAAACAATACTAGTAATTTGCAAACCAAGAATAAATCTACCGTTCTCTTATCTTTATCCGAGTAGTTAGAAGATCATCCAATGATAACACATACTCCTACCAATGGCTAATAATTCCTTGCGTTTTCATTGATACGACTAAATACGTTAGGTACACTTTAGTCACACACCACATTTCAAAAAACACTTCATTTCTAACTCTATCAATTACTATAAATAGTTATCATTTCCTAACAAAGAGAAAACGTTGGGCAAAGTGAATTGAAAGATAGAAAGATTACAAAATATGCATGTTTGGAGATTTGTGACGTGTGTTATTGATGAGTTTATTGCTATGTAGCGCTGTTAGAAAAAATCTCCATATTTTCATTTCATTCAGGAGTTCTTGCGTGAGTCACAATATGAAAATTACGCTCCTTTAAAATATATTGCTGGACGCACACACAGTGACCGTAAATAACGTAATGAAGTACTGGTTTCTCTTGTAATGTTTTTGTTTCGTAATTCATTGCACTCGTATTGTTTAGGTACACTAGCGCCGTCCTGAATTCAGTGGAACATATATGAAACAGGTTCATTTCTGTCAGATTGTGTATGGGTTGCATGACACATAGTAATACCTTTTCTTATTTGATCTATATTCATCTCTATGAATTCTTTCCCTTTGATTCTGTCGCTGCGTGCATAGATCTTCATCCAATACCCATGTCTTCCCACTCAGTTTAGTTGGGAATTACTGTTAAGATCGTTAGTGTTTACTACACATCGTACCTTCGTAATCGAAAAGAACTTATTCTCAAGCTTTTTTGTAGTGAAAGTGTTTAGGGGCTGTCCATAAAAGACGTCACGCTTTTTGGCAATTTTTGACTCCTCACCCACCTTTGTCGAAAATTGTCACATAAGTTAAGATTCTTGATTCATGTAAGTTCAATCATTGGATGATTCGATCAGCTTTGATCTTGGTGGAGGAAAATCACATATGATCAAGATAAGACATGACATGATCTACGTCTGAAATTGTTGATCCTCCGCTGAGGGGTGTGAAAATTAGTAATAACAGCAATCCTAAAGGAATTTATAACTAAGGATAACGCGTGTCAATGAGACTTTTCCAAAATCATGGAACATTTTCAATTTTGTATCTTTAGGAAATGCTCTTTTAACACTCCTTATCAACAGATTTGGGGAAAATACCGGTTTCGTTACGGAACAGTTTACGTAGTTTCAACATATATTCTCGTTTGATGCATCCCGTGTTCGATTTTGCAACCGTTGTTTCTTTCGCAATAAAATGAATACTAGATTAAGAGAAATAAATGCTAGATGAAAATTTCATGATAATAATAAGTTTGGATCGTAATCACATTGATATTGTTAATTTGACAGCATTATCTACGCAATAGCAATGCTCCATGCAAAATTAGTTTAGAAAAATATTTCACACCACATAATGATTAGAGCGCAAAAGACTTTGTTTTACTTCCAGCTGGTTGATGCTGATGATGATGTTTATGACGATGCACTATTTTTATTAAACTCAATAAAACGCTTTTTGGCATGACATTGACATTGACATTTATGGAAGTAACAGAAGCACAGGGTTTGAACACACAGCAGGCGCTGCGTTTGAAAGGCGCGTTTGAATTGCCTTATACCATGTTCACATTAGCGCTGATATCACTCGATATACCGAGATGATATGCATATTATGTCGAAGTGTTCACATATGATCGAAATGATATCGTTTGACAATCAAGTTGTCATATTGAATGTTCTCATTAGAAATAAGATCAATAATATTACCTTTCTCTATTAAAATTGAATCAATAATTGAAGTCTTGCATTTTATGGTCTCCGAACGCCAGTATTCGTTGAAAAATTCGAAATTATAATGAGTGTTTATTGTCACTCTCAAAGTGACGTTCATAAATGAGTGCGTTCAATGCCATTCTCCGTGTTGCTAGTTGCGATTTTTGACAACTCGACATGATATCATACATGATATACCGGATATCATGCCAAAATGATAATACGCGTTGACATCAAATTGTATGGGATATCAAGTGATATCGCACATGATATCATCGGATATCAAGTATATCCGTATATCACTTGATATCAGCGCTAATGTGAACATACTATTAGCAAAACTTGCACTCCTACCGGGTAGATGTGAATAATAAACGAAAATCAAAATAATAGCAAATAGTACCATTATATCTTGTCTTGATGTTCCTGTGGTGTCATAGCAATGCTTCATATTTTCTTGATATTTAATCGAAGGAATCTTCTTGATAGATTCGAACAAATCATCTACCCCGCAATTGAATACGCAGTCCCTGTTTGGCGGGTTTGTGCACGAACACACAAACTTAGGCTTCAGCGCATTCAAAGTAAGATCTTAAAGATGATTCTAAATCTACCCCCTTGGACAAGGACTAGTGAAGTACATGAGATGGCCTCCCTGGATATACTAGAACAAAAATTCGAACAATACTGCACGAAATTTGAAGAGAGGTGCTCAATCTCTGAAATACAAATAATTCAAAATTTGTACGTATTAGGTTAGGGATAGTTATAAGTAGGTAGATATTTTATAAATAATTAAAATAAATATTATGATTAAACATTAGTATGTAAAACAAGAGTAACTAAAACACCTAATATTAATAACGAATCGTATGAACAACAAAGATGAAAGGCCAAAGGGTCAAAACACTTGTACTGTAAAATGTTGATGTAATACACAAAAATAAGATTAATAAAGAGATATTTATGCATGCTTGATAGATTCGACAAAATCTATTTAACATCAAGATTTGTTATTATATCTTATTTCGTTATTGATGAGGCATACCAATTTCATTGAGTACAATTGATCCAGTGGTTCCTTTTTCAAATGGAATACAATTGAATATACTGCATCAGAATAAGATAAGAGAAATTCTAATGATATACTATTCTCAAAGCTAGAAAATCAAATTACTGAAAAATTCGTCTTCTATAAATGTTTTGCTCTTGCTTTGAAGTTACAATGGTAGAATTTCATATTTTGTTGCTATTTTCTCATGCAGACTTTGAAATGATTTTTGATATTTAAACTCTTAT
The DNA here is from genome assembly GCF_030247185.1 of Malaya genurostris. Taxonomy (NCBI): domain Eukaryota; kingdom Metazoa; phylum Arthropoda; class Insecta; order Diptera; family Culicidae; genus Malaya; species Malaya genurostris. The sequence continues at coordinate 114,067,119 of NC_080571.1, read as the reverse complement.
TTCAAACTAAATAATGTTATTTTCTACCATTGAGATGTTTGGTTTTAATAAATGGTTAGCAAATCGCTTCTCCTCGGGCTGTTAATTCTGTGTATGATATTCAAGCTAAACAGGGTAAATTAATCAGCTGCATGATTTATGATTGAACATGTTTTCATTATCATTATAATTATTGATAATCACAACGTATATGTTTATGTTATTTGCTGGTTTTATTGATATTACTCCGCCAACATGGTATTGCTGAATGAATTTTAAAAACATCAAGAAGCATGAAATTTCGATGCGACCGACCAAACAAACTTTTTGAAATTCTTTCATTCTTTGTGTGGTTTATATTCAACATCTGCTTGAAAAATCCATAATTCCAAGCGATTGTTGCACCCAAACTCATATACATTGTCAGTGCATAACTTGAGTTAAACCGTTTTAAGGCATATTTTTTTTTACTCATATTAGGCAAAATTTATTAATTTCGCTAATTTACTCACCCCTCCAAAGAAGAAGCTTTTACATCAACAAATACACGTTTTCCTATAGAATGTAAACGTTTATTGTGGAGATTTTTTCAGGAAATAGGGCAAAGCAGTAATATAATTAGATATTTCAAAACATTTCAAATATTGGACGTCACCTTCCAAAAACCTCCCCCCCCCCCTTCATCCTGTCACAAAAGGTCACGTTTTGTGAAACACCCCCCTCCCCCTTGCGGCGTGACGTCTTTTATGGACAGCCCCTTATGGGTTCTAATTGTACGTATTATCGTTCTTTTGAAAACTGAATGCATTTTACAGAAGGCATGAGCCATTTAGAATAATTTGCTTATCGTACAACGCGTTTTCTAATTTTAATTTGTCATCCAATGTCATTATTGTGAAACAACTGTTACATTTTCACAGTTATGTGCACCTTGCATAATTTTAGGGGTTAAAAAATAAGCTTTTTTCCCCTTCAAATTATCAAGAGTTACATTTTATCCAAAACAAAACAAACAAATAATCAAATCTACGGTTTTTTTTTTAATTATTACGTCAAATTTTCCACGCGATCTTTTTTTGCCCGGTTTCCGCAATTAACACGGTTTTCTTTTACACGGATTTTTTTAACACGGTACGTAATCCCCGTGTAAAAAGAGACCTTAGAGTATTCAAAAATGGATTCCACTCAATTGTCTCAGCCATGGCTTGACCGATACTCTCCAACTTATGTTCAAATGAAAAGTTTTTTTTTTCGGATGTAACAAAAATTCACACCGTCATTTAAAATCCAATGCCAACCATCTGACATGAATTCACTATGACTTATATCGTTGTAGTATAATTCTATATGGCTTTATTTAATAATGCTCTAACCACCTACTTTAATAAATGAACGAATTGAAAAGTCAGCCCAAATGCATTATTCTTATCCACATTTAGAGTAGCTCTATCTTCTATGGATCATAACATCTGTTTTTTTTTCCTGCCAAATACAGCAGTTATACCCAAACACATTGTTGCATGTGAATATTACACACATTGCTTCTCGTGTATATTGAATGTATGAATAGTACATTGCTTCTCGTGTATATTGAATGTATGAATAGTACGGACCAATTCAGATTCTTGCATTACAGACGTTCGGTTTAATATTTATTAGTTCGTCGAATATATAAAATATATTATTTTTTTCATTTATTACAAATCGTTAAAATAAATTGCTGAGGTTTATATTTTCTGTAAAGTGACACAAATGTGGAATATATTATGAGAGAAAATGCATGACTAACTGAAATACAGCTATAGCTCAATTGGATAAGGCGGCAGGTCTTCTCTACGATACTATCAAATCCATTAGTTCTACATTAATCGATAGTGTTGAAATCAACGTTAAATGATTAAACGAGAGCAACGGAAAACATTTATAATGTCTTTTTTTCTATCCCTTTTGACACTGTCGGTAAAACAGTTGGATGAGCACGCTCAAATAATTTTGAACAGTATTTTGCTACAAAACTATAACACAACAATACTACAAATGGTAATTGTAACATATATATTGTGGTATTGAAACTGTGGGGACTGTATATTAATCAGAATGCAGCGTGCTTCATATGATGGTAAAGGCAGGGCCGCCAAGAGAAAATATGGGCCCGGGAAGATTGCCAGATTACGCCCCCCTAAACATGAGAATAAACCCTCCGTGTATTTCTTACACTAGAACGCGACTCTCGCATGAATTGCACCTTACGGCTTACTGCGGATAGGCCGGTGAGGTCCGTCAGGCACGTCTTCGGCTTTGACTGAGCGTGCTGTTTGTGCATGGATTGGTATGACGAATCCGGCAAAATTTGGTTGTAACTATACACAAATTTATGAAATATTTTTTTATTAAGAAGAATAAGAGAAACATAAATCTTTGAATTTCCGGGCCCTCTGAAAAAGTACCGGACCCACCCTCCCCACTCGGGTAAAGGAAATGCTGTACAGTTCAATTTACAAATTGCATAGAAAAGAAATTGTTTCTGGATCGATTCAATGCGTTCTTCGTGAATAACATTATATGAATTCCATGCTAGGCTACAATATTCCAAAATGGGTCTGTACCATATAATAAATTTATTGTATATGGGTCCTGGAAACTATGACTGAAGCGTTTAATAAAGCCTAGCATCCTATTTGCTTTATTGTTTATGGTATTGTAGTTTGTCTCAACATTAATAAGTTCAGACAGAATGGTATGGAAGCGAACTACTTGTACACGTTTCGTTAAATATGATTCAAGCCATTGTATCAGTTTATGCTCAGTGCTATATTTCTGCAGTTCGTTTAATAGTAATGGTATGTCGATAAGGTCGAAAGCTTCGATAAAGTCGGTGTATAAGGTTTCTACGCCATTGCCGGAATCCAAGGCATTTAGAGTGAAAGTGATAAGTTCTAGGAGATTTTTTGTAATTGAAACCTTTAAATTTGTTTGTTGTAATTGTAACCTTTAAAGACCCCATGCTGTTTGTTCGTCATTACATTATTCAGTTGCTGGAAAAGTTTTTCGATTAAATTTTTTTCAAATAATTTAGGAATGCTTGAAATGATGGCTATGTCACGGTAGTTTCGGATATCAGATTTCGAGCCTGATTCAAATATTGGTACAAGATAAGATGATTTACATGTTTTATGAAAAATACATTTCTTAGTGACAAATTGAAAAGTCGTAGAAATGGTTGAGAAAGTTCTTCTGCAACATTTTTTTAGAATATAGGTGACATTCCATCAGGTCCAAGTCCTTTTGAGGCGTCTATTTTTTCAGTGCGACCAAAATGTCAGACAATTTTCAGAGATGTTATTTGAAAATTCAAGTATGCACGAAAAGTATTCACGATCACGGTCAGATTCAGAATGAGATGGGTGTATGCTTCTTGAAAAATGATAGCAACTTTTTTAGGACATGATTTTATTTTGTTTTCAATTTTGCAGTTCTATTGCTCCTGAGAATCCAGGAGAGTTGACATCACTGGGGGTACGATACGGTGCCTGAGTTTTGCTCTCAAAAAAGCCTAATTTCAATGTGTATCAAACAACTTATATTAAAGTAATTGGTCGAAAATTGGCTGAAAGTCTAAAATTTGTTGGCAGTAAATCCATCCACAAGTTTTTAATTTTTTTTTTTCATATGTGGTATTTACAGCAATGCGAATAGGAGAAACCTGACACCAGTAAGACCGTTCCTTAGACATATTTCATATTTTTCTAATTTACAATGTCTTAATTTCTCTTTACTAAAAGTTGGGTTATACTAAACTCCGTCAATTATTCGGGGAATGTTTGATCAATGGATCTATTTTTCTTCGGGATAAATGCTAAGTTATAGACGCGTGCGTGAAGTTTATAACCGTGCAGATATTTCTTGCGACCGTGCTTAACTAGGACGTATGCAAATATAGTTTAGACTGCGAGAAGGATCCATTTGATATTTTATTATTTTGATTAGAGAGTAGATATCGACATTACTTCGTATCGCGTAAGGCAACGCCTGTTCGATTGATAATGATCGAGTGATATCTTGCCAGTATTACGGCTGTCTTTTGAAGAGAGAGCAAAGCCTTGGTATTACATTCCTGTAGTGGAATTTGACCCTTTGTTTCAACAGACTTCGCAGCCGATTCAGAGTGTACAGAACCATTGCATGGCTGGAAGAACAGAACACAATGAACTGAGTGTATTAATTGATAGCGAATCTCCCGACAGCCGGATGTCTGGAGTTATACGATTTTCGGAAGAAATTTCGGAAGCACATGTTAATGCAAAACGCGATAAGATTGCAACATATTCTCGGTAGCCGGCCACCCAGAGCAATAGACCTATGATATTATTATTCGAAAATTCACTAACAAACTTTCTGTGATGCATGTGGAAATGCATAGGATTCCTCGGTTTCTAGTAGCAACCAGGACCGGTGAAACATGTTAAACCCAGGTGGGTAATTTTTCATACCGGGGAGAAAAACCCACTATTTTTAAGTATGTATTCCTCTATTCTAATGGAAATGATATTTATCCCTAAAAAGTGCAAAGCCGTTTTTTAAATAAAATATTGTTTCTATAAAACTTTTCATGAAACGCGTAAAATAGAAGTTTGAAGAGTTTTCGGCACAAAGTTTTGAAACAAAATTTCGCATCTAAGGGTTAAGCTGGTTTCAAAATCACTTCTAATATTTGTTTTCAATATTGAGGCAGCAGTTTCTTGTGATCCATTTTAACTTATTTGTGTCTGCGAATTTTCAAAATTATTTCTTTGAGAATTTTGGTTATACTGATCGTTTAGTGTGTTCAGGTTGTTGATGGAAAGTGCTGAACTCGTTCATCCAGTACTCGAGGTCATCCTGCATATCCTCGAATACAGAGAAACAATCGATTTTCGGTCAAAATGTGTCTCGACAAATGTATAAACAGTCTAGCCACTGATGTTTTTTTTTCTTGGTATTACATTCCTTTTGTGAAATTTGGCCTTTCTGTTTCAACAGACTTCGCAGCCGATTCTTAGTGTACAAAATCATTGCATGGCTAGTACTATGGATTCTACTGACACTAAGAATACTTCCAGGTCGGGGCTCGAACATACGACAACTGGCTTGTAAGACCAGCGTCCTATGCATTGAACCGCCAACCTGGTACATACCAAGCCACTGATGTGCATAACACATTATTCAAAAAGACCCGGTACTGACTCGGAGATCACGTTCAAAGAGCATATGTCAAAATTTAACATCAATAGCACCACGAACACTGAATCTACCGACATATAAGAGACGAATTTATGAAAAATGATCAGTGTGTTCTCCACTAGGATCCATTCAAAGTAAAGGTTTGTGCTGATTTTGAACGTGACCAAATGCAACAGTCAACCGGAAAAAATTAAGCAAGTTTTGATAATCGTGATGTATGAAATCCCGGGGTGGCGGTTCAATGCATAAGGCACAGGTTTTACAAACCAGCTGTCGTATGTTTGAGCCCCGACCTGGAAGGATTCGTAGTGTCAATAGAATCGTAACATCAGCCATGCGATGGTTCTGTACACTCTGAATCGACTGCGAAGTCTGGTGAAACAGACGGTCAAATTCCACTACAGAAATGTAATACCAAGGCTTTGCTTTTGATGTATGAACGCAAAATCAAAATTTGTGACATTAGATGTGCTACTGCATTCTTCTTTTGCCGGTTAGGAATGTAAAGAGTAAAAGACCTTTGTCGGTATTTTCCGGTATATCAGAGACTCGAATGATTCGCATTGATGAGATGCTTAAGCTCGGCTCCTCAGCTGGAAGGGAAAAGTTAAGTTACTAAAAGATTTCTGCTTGCTCAAATGACCCTTGTCACGTCTCACCTTTCTGCGGTATATCTTTACATCCTTACTCTACCTTGAGAACTAGCATTCTATAATTTTGAAATTATTTATTATTCCGAATTACAATAAAAATATTCTCATTATTATAAATAATATTAATATTAAAATTGTTTTTTACTCGAAATTTCAAGTGGGTACCCAGCTTTGGAATTTTCGGGTGGGTAGTGCTATCCACCTTACCCACCTATTTCACCGGGCCTGGTAGCAACATGCATTGAACGAACAACCTTCCTTCCCAAGTGGATCTGCATTTGGATGTGGCCTGCGTCGGTATTGATCAGCATGCAGGGATCAATGCAGTTTACACAATCAGGGCCGGTGAAACATGTTAAACCCAGGTGGGTAATTTTTCATACTGCGGAGAACGACCAGCTATTTTGAAGTATTTCTGTATTCTAATGGAAATGATATTTATCCCTAAAAAGTGCAGTCGTTTTTTAATAGAATATTGATTCTATAAAACTTTTCATGAAACGCGTAAATTAGAAATTTGAAGAGTTTTCGGTACTAAGTTTTAAAACAAAATTTCGCATCTAAGGTTTAACCTGGTTTCAAATTCACTGCCAATATTTGTTTTCAATTCAAAGTACCAAACTTCATAGAACATTTAACATCAATAGCACCACGAACACTGAATCTAATTCATTTATAAAAATAGAAATAACGAACTCCATGTGCCGTGTGTTGCTAAAACATTGCTTTTTAAAGGGGAAAAACGCGCAAGCCCAGCTATAGCTTGAGAAGTGCTTTCCCCACTAGGATCCATTAAAAATGAAGGTTCGTGGTATTCTGATTTTGAACGTGGCTAAATGAAGCAGTCAAACGGAGAAAATTAAGCAAGTTTTGATAATCGTGATGTAAGAACGTAAAATCAAGTTCGTGAGATTAGATATGCTGAGATCGTTAGCACATGAACTGGAAGTTCTTTTACGATCTTGTACGAAAATCTGAGCATAAAAAAAATCGTCACCAAACGGATCTCGAACACGGCCGCTCATAATCAACAAAAGTCTGCCGCAATAAAATGGAATGCGTTGGTATGGAACAGTGGACGAAACATGGATCCACTATTGTTATCCGGAGTCATACCAGCATTCAGACTGGGAAAGCCACCTGAAAACGTAACAAGTAGCTAGAACAATCAAGGCATAAGTTTTTTAGATGTTCGAGATATACTTAACATCGACTATCTTGAACGGGAAAGTACCATCAAAAGTGATTCACCGTTAACCAAGACAATGCACCGTGCCACAAGTCAATGAAAACAATGAAAAAATTAAACGAATTGGGCTGCGATCTGTTTCCTCATCCACTTTGTTCACAATTACCTAGCCCAGCGATTGCTTGTCATTTGCGGATTAGAAAAAGACACGCCAGCGAAAAATTTTTGGCTCAAATAAGACAGTCATCGCCGCAAAGGAAGCCCATGTTTAGACCAGTGACAAATCATTCTATAAGGATGGTATAGAAAAATTATGAAAAGTGCTAGAACGATTGTATGGCATTTGAAGATGATAATGTTGATGAATAAAAAATATGCCTGCACACGAAATTATGTTTTTCTGATTAGTTCCTGGACTGTTTGAACGATGTGTTAGCAACTTTTAATACTTTTCTGAACCACACACAGTGTTCAAGTTTATTCGATACAGAATCTTGGTTTGTATGAGTGATTTTCTTAGAAGCGAACACACTCATTGAAACGCAGAAATTTAATGGAAACCGTGAACTTGTATGTATTTGTTAGAATAAACCATGACAAAGATTTTCGTTACTAACTGAAATTTCCAATCTGAAATATGATTTTATAGATATAGATTCATCTACTCCAATCGAACTGTAGAAATATTTTTAATGCAGTTTATGTAATGATATGGAAAATAATAAAAAATGATTGAGATATAGATGCTCAAAACCTGAGCACTGTTTGTACGGTTCTCAATATTTTGAATTTGCACACCGGTATAGAAAGCAAAAACGTGGTCATCCGCCCGATTCTCTTGATCCCCGTCCCTGTCTACCATCTTTATAGGAACTAACAAGATCTTTGTTTTTTGTCACTAACTTTTTCGTTCTTCTTTGCCCTGTCTCTTCACCATCTCGATGGAAACTAATTAGATCTCTGTCGTATTGAGACATGCTCTTCCCACATCCCCTTTTTACCTCGTTTTCCACAATATTTACTTCTCTTTCATTCTCTTCAGTACCGACAACGGAGAACCGCTCCAGTCGATGACCAGGCTGCGGGCCACCCGCCGAGTCTTTGTAGCCTGATGATTTTTCCCGCGAACCCACACGGACTGAATGATGCGGCCAACATAGATATTTACCAACGCCATCTGGAAGTCTCTCATGCTATATTCAATTCACCGGTCACTGCTGATCGCCACCAGATAGTTGAATTTTCGAGAATCCGCGACCCCGATACGACATTACCTAATGACACTATTCTAGTTTTATGTTAGTCGTTAATTAAGATTAGAAAATACCCTTGGCATCTTAGAGCTTAAGCAAAAGATTTTGAGTGATTTTCTTCATGTGAAGATATAGAAGGTGAGATGTGACAAAGTTCATTTCAACATGCAGAAATCTTTTAGTAACTTAACTTTCACTTTTTACAAGATTAGTCGACCGGAAAATTCCGATAAAGGTCTTCTACTATTGACTATTCCGGCAAAGCTACCAAAACTTGTTACTTTCTACTTGTTAATGCATTCTTCTTTTGCCAGTTCGGAATGTAAAGAGTAAAAGACCTTTATCGGTATTTTCCGGTATCTCAGAGACCCGAGTGATTCGCATTGATGAGATGCTTAAGCTCGACTCCTTTGCTGGAAGGGAAAAGTTAAGTTACTAAACCTTGAGAACTAGCATTCTATAATTTTGATTTTATTTATTATTCCGAATTACAATAAAAAAATTCTTACTATTATGAGTAATGCTAATATTTCCATTGTTTTTTTGTTCGAAATTTCAGGTGTGTAATTACCCACCTTTGGAATTTTCGGGTGGGTAGTGCTACCCACCGTACCCACCTCTTTCACCGGCCCTGTACACAACGTGAAGCTACGTGCTATACCCAAGCAAGTTGTTTGATAAAAGCATTTTGCAAGCCTAATTGGTTCTAATCAATAACGGATTAGCAATGTTAATGTTAATTTTACAGTTATATTACTCCTGTGCTTCATTAATAAAAACGTAATTTTGGAGGTTAGCTACTCTTGTTTATAAATTTTATGTCCTCTCGTTTTCTATTTTTCAGGTGTTCGAGATGTGGATTGAATCGCATAAGTATTTTATTGTTGTTTTTTTTCTTGTTTTCACTGGTAAAGTTTCAGATAGTACTTATTTATAATTAAAAAAAATCATCCACTTCTTCGTTGACTTTTCCTTCTACATTCAATACGCCAATTTATAATACTTAGTCTACGCTTGACTTCTTCGAAGTCGTAGGTAAGGTAAGTATTGTGTGAAAATGATAAATGCAAGTGCAGTGTGAAATTTTTCGTTGTTCCATGATAATGAAAAATTTACACAAAAGTCTTCGGTGCAATTTTAAAAAAGTAGTTCTTAATATGCGTTTTGTTGTTTTTTTACGTCTTTTACTTGATGTGTACCAAAATTTGAAATTTTGTCGAAAAAGTAATGTAATGTTCCGTTTTCACCTACGACTGAAAACATGATGGTTTCATTTTCAGTGTTAGTAATGAAAACTGTAGTTCGTTGATTAAAATCGCCGAAAATGGGGAAACTGTTTTGTTTTTCTCATATGCTCATCTGCTATTATCAGATTTAAAGGCTATGCAATCACTGTGAATCCGCCTTTTAAACAGAAACCCGGAGGGCCTCGGTTCAAAAGTCGGTTTTCACAGTGATTGCATAACCTTTCTATATGAGAAAGGCAAAAATGCAGTCGATTTTCTAACAGACCGAGGTCTTATAATTCGATAGTATAGACTGGTCTAGTTAGTTGATGGCCAAATAAATTGATTTTGAACATACTGAATTATCGTTCCTGGTTCCGGAAGTACCGGAAAAATGATCGTGTACTCCGATGACCGGAAATGACTCCAATTTCTCAGAAACGGCTGGACCGATTTTCACAAACTAAGATTCAAATGAAAAGTTTTATGTTCCCATAAGTTGGTGTAGAATTTGTCCGGATCCGGCTTACAGTTCCGGAAATGCAGGGTGAAGTTCATTTGAAATTGCAAACCGTCATTTATAGAGATAATGCCAAAAACCGAACTAATCATTTTCAGCTATACCGGGTTCCCAGCTCTTGGCTCCTGAAGTACCGGGAATATATAATACTGTGGTATTCTTCAAAATAATAAAAGAATAAACGAAATCGGTTTATTTGACCGTCTACTGATAAAAACAACCAATTGGAGAAGATTTGAGGTCGATTTAGAATTTTTTTTACGGTTTTTCGACCTTTTCAGTGATTGTATAAAATTTTTAACACACTATGAGAATAGTTAGAAAACATATTTTCAGCTTTTACACATTTTACCCCGGAACTGAAAGTCGGATCCAAATAATATTCAGGAATTTTGTATGGGACAACAAGACCTTTCATTTGAATCTAATTTCGTGAAAATCGGTTCAGCCATCACATTCGCACATACACACAGATATTCTGCGTACTCGACGAACTGAGTCGAATGGTATATGAAACTCGGCCCTCCGGGCCTCGGTTCAAAAGTCGGTTTTCACAGTGATTGCATAACCTTTATATATGAGAAAGACAAAATGGAGCACTCTTCATTTTCTCAATGACGTTAGTTTTCACAAACTTAAACTCAAGAGGTTTTACGGTCTCATAGACTGTTATTAACTTTTGTTTGGATCCGACTTCCGAATACAAAAAAACATGGTGAAGTGTGTTTTTGAACCGTCATTTATAGGTACAATGCAAGAAAACCGAAAAATGCCTCTAAAATTGGCTTATTTACAGTTTATAAATTGAAAAGGTTATGCTAGTTTATGCCCAAACACATTATTTTGTTCTTAAGCAAAAAAAATATCTCGTTATTTGAGTTATATGATAAAAGTATCATTGCACCACCCGATGGATTATAACAAGTTTTCCATAGTATATTTCCAATGGAAAATGAAATCTCCTGTCATACACATAGGAGGAAATCGAGCAGAAGATAGAAATGAGGAAATCCATAAACAAAAAATCTTAACTAATTTTCTTTATTTTCAAATTTCGAACAAATTAGAAATGATCCGTAAACTTTAAATGAAACATATATATTTCTAGTCAAAAATATCTGACGTGACGAATCGTTGCCCTTGCCACAATTTGTCGCAACGTTTAAAACACTCTGTTCCCCTTAAAACGTTTTTGTATGATGCCTAAAGGTTTCACTATCTCTGATCTCGTGGTTGAGAAAAGATCTCACTGGAGCCAACCGAATGAAGACACTGAAGAATAGTTTTTTTTTTCAAACCAGTACTAATATCTCACAGTTGAACTATTCCAAAGAAGCAAATCTCAAAAAAATATATTATCATTTGTGACAAACAAACTTGTCATATATTTATGTTCGTCGCGTATTGCGATCAGAATTTATGAATTTTAATTTTATCTGAATGCAAAAAAATCGTTCTATGCAAATCGAATCATTTCGATTCGATTGTTCAACACTGGGATGCTCATGACGTGAACCTATTTCAAGAATGAGGGTGACGAAAATTGATGCCGTCCAAAAAACTACAACCACCTATAAACTGCATCGTTGTGCATAGATGCTAAACTATGCCGTGATTTGCCCGATGATAGTTCTACGGTATGGCATGGTCTCGAACCGGTTGCACATTCCACTCCCGATGCTGGCTGCGTCCATTTGGTACAACCTGTGGTTTTCGCAAAATCTCATGTCCGTCGGTGATTCGAGTCGATGTTGATGTTATTCTCCAGCTATAATGTGCTATAACGGAACAAAAGTCTGGCCGACCCTGAGCGTCGGATTCTACCGAATCAACACCGAGAAACCATGTCAGAAATGACCAGCCGACCGGAGATGAATATGAATGCAGAATAGTAAAAGTTTAATTTTTGCCATATCTCACCTAACACAGTGGATGAGCTTTCCGAGGTGAGCATTCTGGCAGCAAAAGGTTGTTCTGAAATGCAGCACAGAATACTGTTCGTACCTAACGGGTCTTGTCATTCGAGGAAGACAGGAGCCGACCGTCGCCTCGGTTCGGGTGTTGCTACAATCTCTTGTTCTGAGATATGAACATACACTCTGCTGACCAATTTCACACCGACATGTTGGCCGAGCCATGGCAGCCACAGAAATGGAAACCGATATTTGCATATCTCAGCAGGAATATGTTTCAAAAGCAGGGAGCCAGAGAATTGAAATTTTATGACACAAAGATCTGTATCAACTATCTACTGACTTTACAGTGAACCGTCTTATTGGCTATATATTACATTTCAGGGTTACTGTTGACACATTGTTCTGTTTGGGAAATGTTATTTCTTGGTTCTCTACTACAGATGTCACAGGTACGAGCCACATCATGTCGGGGATCATGATGAGCGGCAATTGTTACCGATGGTTTTAGAGGAGAGAAGATAGTACAACTGGATTCTTATTCTGTTTACTTTTCACTTCTGTTGGCTACCTCCGGATGATGACATGAGTAACCGTTTCCAGAGGTGTATTATAAATGATTACATGAACAAACAAAAAATGCAATTAAAATCGAAATTTGTCAGCTCATGTTCAAAAATTAATTTCCATTTATTGATAATAGCCGTTTATATAACACATACCCAAATGTATATTTACATTTTTATTTCAATTTGGATTGGAAGTTATACGGCACTGGAAGTACAGCTGACATCATTTAACATTTATCGTATTATAAGCGAATCGATCAGTCAGTCAATGAACGCAATTAAATGCCATATTCAATGAACTGTAAATTGTAATCGTAGCAAATCAATCTCGTCATTCGCCAGGTGAGCCTTTGTGCGTAAGATTTAGCTGGCGACAGATTGCTGTAATATCAAATTCCAGTCAGTAGATTAAACGTCAAAGCCGTGACCGCTTTGAATCAGTCTGAGAACAAAACCTTGACAAATCGTTAGTGATGCTAGCGTGCGTCGATAGAATTTAAACGGATTATAGAACTGTTTTGTTGTTTTCTGGGTGTGAAATGTACTTTAAGAGTGTAAAATGCAACCACAGAGAACAGATGTCCAAGTTAGTACAAACTTTTTCAAAAAGATGTGTAAAGCATTCTAATGAAAATCTGTTAAAAATCATGGCACGCATGAATGATCATTGTATCGGATGCAAGAGCCAATAAGCAATTGCAGGGCGAATTGCTACTTGGTGATCACCTTGCCAAATAACCGATAAATTTTCTTACACATATTCGAATCTCTACTTGGATGTCTGTTCTCTGTGATGCAACTTAGCCCATTCTAGCAAGATCGAGGCGACAAAGAAGAGTGTATTGGATGAATGTAAGATTATGATTCTACTGAGGGGAAAAATAATAGCACATTCAAGGAAAATCAAAACAAATTGGAAATTATTATTCAGTAGAACAACCACACTTTTTTATTATGGTGCTATTGGCGTGTATAATTCTCGTGTAATAAAGTGAAAACAGTACATACGTAAAGTAAAACGAAAGATTCAAATAAGTACATCTAACTTAGGAATCATCGTGACAGTAATTTTCGATATAACTTAGTAACATGTCAAGGTAGCGGATTCCATAACAACTTTCAAAAAGACTACTGTTAACAAACAGTCTGTGTTGAAACTAATGAGAAGCGTAAGATAGAAAATGTGCTCCTTGGTGTAATAATAAATGGATCTCGAAAATATCACGATGAACTGCACTGCTCAAGTGAAATACCCATTTCTGAGTACCACAAATACCCATTGTCGACTTCACAACAAGCTGTTACTTTTATAACTCATAAGAATTAGTGCTTAACCGAGTGCATAGCTTGCCTGTTTGTCCAGTTTGAACAAGTTATAATGTTAGAACTTTCACTTCATTATGCCTGTTTCTTGTTCCAGATATTCACCTATTTTTCTCAACAAGCAGTTTTTTTTGTTTCAATTATAGAGGCTTTAACATTAATGTCATTCGCCTCTTCAGGCCAGAAAAACTTTCTGACCCTATGTGCGGGGTTGGGAATCGAACACAGGCGGGCGGCGTGAAAGGCATCGACTTACCCATCACGCTATACCCGTCCCATCAAGCAGTTAGTATCAACCATTTTATCACATTTAGCATCTCTATACAGCTACATCTAATATCATTGAAGGAATGACATACGTACATATTTCAATAAAATCTCTAAATAACTTTAATTCATTAATTTTTACCCGTTCTCGATTCGTTCCTGCATATAAATCAATTTTTGACACATATTTACTCTACCCATTAGTGAGAAAACGGTATTTACCTATTAAATGAGTTTTCTCATATATGGGAACTTTTATTTTACCGTGTGTATAAGAATGCACTGGAACAAAACCTTGTTTCTGTATAAAATGTTCAAAACGACGAATGTAACAATGAGAGATTCTCTTTGTTTACTTTCTCTTTCGATTATTACGGTACTGTTAGCAATCCTTCACTCCAATTATTTACCGATAATAATAACTAAAGCTATCATCTTTGAATCTGCACTGAAGAAATTACCGAAAAAAGTAGTAATGTTTCGCAATAATCGAAAGAGAAAGTAAACAAAGAGAATCTCTTATTGTTACATTCGTCGTTTTGAACATTTTATACAGATTTATATTCATTAGATTTGTATAGTATACATGAATCGATTGTATAGTATAATTCATAAAAGTCATATGGAAACTTATAACCTTTATTAAAACTTCACGTGTAGTCTAAATCAGCGTAACCATAATGAAATTGATAAGAATATCACATGAATTGAATTGATAAATTCGCATGAAAACCCGATAGAACTTATCACAATACATAGCGTATTTTCATTGGATTTGAAAACTTATGACTTACAACCTTTAATAGAAGTGCACTGAAAAAAATTTAATAATATTCAATAAATGTTGAATCTTCATAACCATTTCTAAATTGATATGAATGTCCTGCACGAATTAGGCAAAAAAATTATGATATTTATTTCAATATAATTTCAATATTCATTAACTTTCAATCACGAATAAAAAAGAGATGCTGTTTTCTTTAGCTGAAGAAATTAGAAATTTTATAGCTTTTTGGAAAAAACTACAAGGATCAGCCCCATGGGGTTGTTCGAGCCATTGATGTGGAACAAGGCAACCAAAATTTCTAATGATCTACAATCAAAAAGTTCAATCAATCCGAATCAACACCGAACATCATTTGTCTTGATTTGCATTTGTTTTATGACCGACGAAATTACACCATTATCCCAAATATATGCAACTATGTCTTTATACATACTTGCTATTTCAATAATTAAGCTTCTCTTCACCAAGCTTGTGTTCAAGTTTTTTATGCAAGCAGTTTTATAGCGTTAAGTTTCTCTACCATTCTGCGATTTTGGTTGAAGCGATAAACTATTTTTCATTATAAATCGAGTTCATCTAATATAAATTAGAAATTAATCTTAAGCACTCAAAATTTATCCAGAGGTAGTTGTCAATTTCTCATGGGGAAACGACATAACATGGAATTCCGAGCTTGCATGACACAAGATCAGAGTATACCAATTAAGGGCTGAGGCCAGTGTGTTTTAGAGTGTTTTGAAGGGCTATTTTCACGCTTCAAATCTGATTTTCTCAGAAACGGTGACGAATATCAAAAAACCCAACAGACAATCTCTTCGAAAATTTGTTTAGATTATTCTGTGAAAATTTCAGAATGATTGTTTGACTTTAGCGGTTGGAAAAGTCTTTTTTTCTGAAGGAAGAGTTGCATAGCTGAAAACGGCAACTTTCAACTTGTTCATTGAATATCTCGCCTTCAAAAGCATGGATCAAAAATCTATCCTGACAATGTCTAGATAATTTAGTTTAGATGCGATTAGTGCATAAAAACATATATGTTGTCGCGATAAAAATTAAGTGAATTTTTGTAATGGTAAGTACGTTTCTATGGCGGCACCATTTTTTTCTGCTCTTGTATCCGGGTAACGTAACGAAACATGAGAGAGAAAAAAATCGGCTCATCAAGGCTGCCAAACAAGCGGTAGCTTTATTGGATTTTATGTGATGTAGTCAAACTTGTAACCGAAAATATCAAAACTTTCTTGGCCACCCGGCCACATCGAGAGTCATTTTACACATTTACGAGAGTGCATGAAGGGAAATGTAATACGCACAGCGAGCGACACGGTTTTACGCTAACAACTGGCATTAGCCCTTATAGCTTCAAATCGTTTTATGGCACGTTTTTGTCTTGCTGTCTAGCAACAACCTACATCTAGCATGCTAGGAGTAGGACTGAAACGTTAGCTTTAATTTCACTTCTATTTATATATTCGCGTGCTTCCAACAGCTTCGCATTTGCATCGATTGACCAATTGATACATCGCTCACTCCTTCCAAACCGTCGTCTATGGCAGGTAAATCCGGTATGCCAAAGAGTTTTAGCAGCCAAATAGGACACTGCTCGCTACTAATCAAAATTTCAATCATATATAATTGAAAATACTTGGCTTGATACATTCAAATCGAAACATAGAAATTTTTCCTATAAAATGATGAAATAATATTAATAATTAATACAAAACAGACTGAGCTGTAAGTGTGTAAAACCTGACCACATTTCTACGTGTAGTTTTTCTTGAGTTTCTGAGTTGCACCCCTAAAAAGATGTGTTCCACATAAAAAAAAATTAATTTGGAATATATTATGTGCTTTGTTTTCACATAAGAATGGTAGCTATAAAGTGCTATAAAGTACGTTTCATTACTTCCCTCTTAGAAAAAAACGTTCTACGGTCGTCCTTCGTTGGTCCAATACTAATAAAATGAAATGGTCTAATGAAAGTCCAATCAATCGTTCAACGAGAGGCCAACACGGGATCTTCGTTTGCCGATTTTGAAACAAACCGTTGAACCGAATGCCATTTTCTTCGATCAACAAACCCGGCAGACAGGGGTCCATTGTTGAGCCATTTTAATATGAGGAGTTGGAGCCCCGTTGGACTAGTTTTACTGGAGATTTTCTTAAGTTTTTTCGACTTATTTGTTTAAACTAATACTAGATACCTGCACAATACTTCTACTTCACGTAGAATAACAACACATTTTCTTTCTATGTAAAAGTAACACTTAATTTTCACACTATTTTTGCAAGAGAAAAAACAACCAGCAAACTGAACGAATATTTCGTGCAGTGTATCGTTCAACAAGCGATCAACGATCAACAAAATAGAAACGCCTGCTGAGAGGGTTCATTTATATCTGAATAGTTAGGTGATGGATTTTTATTTTATAGCGTCGGGGGTTACACTAGTATAGCTCGAATACTAAAAGGACAGTGCGAAGATCTGCTATTCCTTTTCCTGGTTCTTTTGGTAAGAGCAAATAACCGATGAAACAAACCAGTTCCAAGGAAGTAAGTGTACTTTTTTTAAAGATATTTTTTATTCAGGCCTATTCGCGTACAAGCTTTACGTGGCCGATTGAGCCGATTTTTTAAATAAGTTTTTTTTGAGTTGGATCTCGTTGTCACCCTTTTTCTAGGGGGAGAGGAGCTTCCATTTCCCTCTTG
Organism: Malaya genurostris; assembly: GCF_030247185.1. Classification (NCBI taxonomy): domain Eukaryota; kingdom Metazoa; phylum Arthropoda; class Insecta; order Diptera; family Culicidae; genus Malaya; species Malaya genurostris. The sequence continues at coordinate 114,049,511 of NC_080571.1, read as the reverse complement.
CGAGGATTGAGGGGCACTTCGTTCGTGGTTCGTCTCGTCATCCATTGCCGCATCGATGGTATTGTTGTCGATTTCCGTCTTCTTTTCGTTGCTAGTTGCTGTAGATGCACCTTGTTGTATATTGGTTGCAATTGCTGGTTGGTTGGAGAGTAAGTTGTTAACTGCAGCTGGTGTACTTTGTTCTATAGGGGATGATGATGGATTCGTTGAAGGAGATGCTTCATTGTTGTTGGTGGCTGTCACAGGTGTACTGGGGTTGCTTGGGGTTTGTGTGAAGGAAGCACCGTTGTCCTTTGGTGTAGTTGTCTCCTTGTCCAGTTTATCACATGGCCTACCGTAGTGAACAGCTTTTTGGCAATATTGACATGTGGCCATCTGATTGTCATAGGTAACAAGTTATTTGCACGGAATTCTTGTATCTTGACCGAAAATCACATAGGAAGGTATAGGCTTCTTCAAGTGTATGCGTAATAAACGTAACATACGCCATTTAGAATACCGGGGAAAAAATTCATCCACTTCTCTTTTTCGATAGAGAGAATCTCTCCGTATTGGGACATAGTTTTGCGAATATAAGAATCGGTGACGCTTGAGTGAAGATCATGCACACGCACTTCTATAGCACTATCATCTATATATACTGGAATGTTGTACTTAATGTTCTCGTGCTCCACATAGTGCACATTGTTATTGTCTTTTGCGAATTGAATTGCATCCAACTCTTTATAAAACTGGATGTAAACAACATTATTCGTCTTATTGCATTGATGTAAATGCACACGTTTAATGTCAAGATGCATTTGCTCCTTAAGCAAACCTTCAAGTTCTCGTATCGAAGGTCGAATTTTGCACTGCCTGAAGTCAACAACATTTGTATTCTTTCGTGTCGGCGGTAGCTTTTGTTCGTTTGGTTCACTCACTTCGAGGCGATTGTTCACTAAACAGTACTGTACTTGGTTTCTTCTGTCCCGAACGTAAGCGGTGTTGTTTTATCGACCGACTTGGATGAGATGTAAAACCGAACTGAGTAAGTGTAGTTGAAATGTTAAAATGAAATTATTCATATAAAACGTTTTTATACAGTTAAATGATAACAATACATATTTGATAGGAAAATTGAGTCAAATGTTTCATTTTATATATGAGTGTTTTTGATAAGGATAGATTGATGTTTTTTTCATCTAAAGAAAACGCCTACCAATAGCGTTGAAACGTTGTATGTTAAGACAAAAATATTCGTTTTAATACACTAGAGACTGAGAAGCCGATAGTCACAAAAATATATAAAAAGTAATCTTATGAAAGTTTCAGTCCTACGTGTAGCATGCTAGAGGTAGATTGTTGCTAGATCCCTCTTAGAAAAAAACGTACAACGGTGGTCCTTCATTGGTCCAATACGTTGGATCATTGGTCCAATGAAAGTCCAATCAATCGTTCAACGGGAGGTCAACACCGGACCTTCGTTTGCCGATTTTGAAACAGACCGTTGAACCGAATGCCATTTTTTTTTCGTTCAACAAACCCGGCAGACAGAGATCCACTGTTGAGCCATTTTTAATATGAGGAGTTGGAGCCCCGTTGGACTTGTTTTACTGCAGAATTTCCACTTATTTGTTTAAACTAACAACACATACCTGCACAATACTGCTACTTCACGTAGAATAACAACAAATTCTCTTTCTATGTAAAGGTAACACCTAATTTTCACACCATTTTTGCAGGAGAAAAACCAACAACAAACCGTTCCAGCAAATTGAACGAATATTTCGTGCAGTATATCGTTCAACAAGCGCTCAACGATCAACAAAATAGAACCGCTTGCCGAGAAGGACAGCAAGACAAACAGTGCCATAAAACGATTTGAAGCTATAATTGGTATGCTCTGATCTTGTGTCATGCGAATTCGGATGAAATTCCATGTTATGTCATTTTCGCCTGAGAAATTTGCAACTACCCCAGGGTAATTTTTGAGCGCTTAAGATTAATTTATTATTTATATAAGATGAACCCGATTTATTATCGAAATCGCAGAATGGTAGTAATGGTAGAGAACAGAACGCTATAAAAATAACTGCATGCAAGCAAAACTTGAATACAAGCTTGGCGAAAAAAATCTTAAATAATTAGGTATAATTGCATTTGTTTGGGCTATTAATGTAATTTCGGTAATTTCGTCGGATACAAAAAAAAACACGAATGAGGTTTTTTTTTTATGTGGGAGATACGCACCGCGTATCTTCAGGAATACGCAACAAACAGCTAAGCTTCGGAAATCCTCGTAAAAAAGACGCGTAACAAACTTGATTCACATCAATACCTCGAACAACCCCATGGAGCTAATCATTGTAGTTTTTTGTTTCACCTCTTCAGGCCAGAAAAGCTTTTTGACTCTATGTGCGGGGTTGGGGATCGAATCCAGGTGGGCTGCGTGAAAGGCATCGACTAACCTGAATCTTCATAACACATCACGCTATACCCGCCCCCCCTACTGACTTGTGTGTCCACTCTTGTCAGGTCTCTTGTCACTATTGTGACTACACAAATCAATATTATTGTTGTTCAAAATGATTACAGGCTCTCATATGAAGCGATATTATTGTCAATACTCGACATTTTGACAATGCTTTTCATGATGAATAATCGTGATTATAATTCTTAACGTTTACTGTCATGCCAGGTTTGGGAACAGATAATAGATCGAAGAGGCCAAATTAAGTGCACAAGGTGGATGGGCAGGTAACTGGAAACCTAAACCGTTGATTTGATTCGTGGTCGCGATGCTCATGTGCTTCATGTATGGCCCATTCACAGAGTCACAGTGATTTTCAGTGGCGTACCGAGAAAATTTGGCGCTCGGGGCAAAATAAGATTTGCCCCGGCATCATTGGTTTAGTGAGAAAAAGAAGCTCAAGTCCACAAAAAGTATACTATGACAATCCCAGAAAACCGGTATCATAATCTTTCCAACCATTGGGCCTCCCTTCCAGGTACTTTCAACTTTTTAGTCCTAAATAAGTATGTGCGGGAGAATAACTTTCTCATCTGCAGAATTTTACCCAACTATGTCAACCTCGCACACTTTCTCTTACCGGTCATCCAGTACAATTAAGTATCTTTTTATTATTGTCGTTTGTTTCGCCCCGGATTTAACCTCCATTTTACCAAGGTCCTGGCCAAGGTCGAGGAACGGAGATCTGAACAGTTGTTTTAAAACAAGCGAATTGTAAAGCCCAGAAAAAAAACTGTCTTCGAAAAATTGAACTCTCGGTTTTCCCAAACCTCGTCGTACACAACAATTAGTGGACAAAGGAGGGTGATGCATGTCGATTGGCCCAAGATGGTCATATTCATATTACTTAATCTTAATTACTTAATAATCACACTTACAAAGTAACGTATTTCGGACAATCTAGTCGTACTCATTATGGCTAGATCGTCAATGGGATAATATCCTTTCCTAGGATGTCCACTGCAAAATGAATGCGCTAATTTTGAACCCACATACATATTTACTGAAAATAATTTTGCACTATTAGAGTAACGGTTCCCCATTCATCTCATATACTAGAATTAGAGTGAAATCTAACATCTCTGTAAGTTCCATTGACTCAAAGGGTAAGATGGAAATAGATACATTCGCATTGGAGCTTTTGCGTCGCAAAAACAGCAGTATTGGCCAATAGTCGATTTTTTTCCTGCAGTATTACTTCTTGTAGGCCAAGCGAAGATATTGTATCCGATTTATCATAATTTGTCAAGTAATCATCAAAATAACTTGGCGAGTCTATTAATGAGATGACTATTGGCACATCAACCCTATCTACATAGTAGCACTTGCTAAATTTGCATATTAGCCGTTAGTGCCATTTTTTTTGCTCGCAGGACGTCGGAACCACACTGAAGTCGAAGAGAAAATCACATTGACTCGGGCTAATTAATTGCGAGAAAAAAAGAGAAAGGCTTCTCTTTAGAACCTAATTAGCAGATAATTAGTGTAAGTAACCGACATTCAATATTTTCCTTATCACAAACTTTGAAGCGAATATTTTTCATTCTGATGAGTTCAAGGGTCTTTGTTAATTTATTTTATCTTTCGAAAATGCAAGCGGTGTCAGAAACGGTTTTGTGGAGTGAAAGTTCATGCAATAGTGAGGTTCAGCGCACATAGCACACATCTTGCGGGATATTATGATATTGGATTCTTCGTTTCCCTACCCATCGGTGAGTTACGTGAAGTAACTAAATGCTTTTCTATGACGCATTGCGTTACTATTTTACATAAACTGCCAATTTCCGGACCGCATATTTTCACACTGGCGGTTGTAATTCTCGTTATTACAGTGAAATCCAACAACTGACCCCAATCTAGGAACCTGAGCCTAAATATATTCAAGAATTGACAGGAGCTTCTGTGTTAGAGCGTATTTATTATCAAGTTGAAATCAAAAGCGGTAGTGACACTATCAAAAACAGACTGTAGGCCTATCATTGAGGCTGTAGTTTGCTCGCCGAAAAGGAATGCGCCAGAAAAGGTGCTCAAGTGCGGATGTGGAGATCCATGTGAAGTCTAAATCAGCGTAACCGCAATGAAATTGAAAAAAATATCATGTATAATTTATATGAAAACTCGGTAGAACTCATATTCAATGAATGTGTCATATGGATCATAAGCAGATGATATCTTATAGAATACATACGAAAACTTATAACCTTTAGTGAAGGTGTGCTTCAAAACTAAATGATGTCAAAAAAGTTTTGAACCTTCATAACCATCTTGAAATTGATAAGAAAATCATATACATGTTAGGCGAAAAATCAATGAAACTGTAATCCACATGACAATTATCATGTGGATCGCAAGCTGATTGTATTTCATAGAAATCTAGCATTATTGGAAGCGTACTTAAAATCTTAATCACGGAAAAAAAGAGATGCTGTTTTCCTAAGGAGCAATGGAGATTGCTGAGGAAATTCGATATTTTTTTGGATCTAACATTACGGCGTTTGTTTTTACGTAAGGATGGTTGAGAATCATACTACTTATGGTTCAGCTGCTCCAAGCAGTTCTCCTGAAATTTCTGTATCATCAAGCTAGTTATACTTGCAGGAACGTCAGCTCTTTCAACTCCAGCAAGGATATGTCTTTACGGATCATATATAATAACAATAAGCCATGTTTCATTTTTCATTACTGTCTGACTAGTAAGATGATTTGAATTTTTACCAATATTACAATTTTTACACTTCGTCCCCGCAAATATCAGGAGATGCTCCCTCGCGGGATTAACCAGAAGTATAGCACTGATGGTAGTGAAAGAACAGAGCGATGATCTACTATTCGTAATTTATCTGGCTCATCTGGTAACAGGAAATCTCCGATGGAAGTAAGTATCATTGAAGTGTTAAAACGAAATTATTTATATGAAACAAACAGTGGCAATAAATATTTGATAATAATACTACTAGCTTTTATTGTACCCTTTGTTTCCCGTAAATGTAACAAGACCATTATTTTACAATGTAGTATATTTGCGTCATTTGTTTATTTTAATAGTAGTCACTTGATCAGTTTTTGTAATGAAACATATATTGGAGAAGCCAAATGAATGAAAAACTCACAGAAAAGATGATGTTTTAGAAAAAAAATTCGCTCAGAGACAAGGCTTGAACCTGCGTTCTTATGCAATCAGTGTATACGCACTCTAAAAAATTTTGAATTTTACAGATGACTTAATCCGTCATACGATGTAATTTATAAATACCTAATTTGTCAAATGACGGAAAATCTCATTTGTAATGACTTAATGTTAGATGAGCTTGAATTTTACTGGTTTCGACTGTAACTTGCGTTCTGCTAGCAGGTGCGACTGTATGAATTTAAATGTACCTTTTACCAGCCAAGCAGATGCATACTTCTGTGGCTCAGTCGATTAACAGACGTGCTTGCGATCCAATGATTCTCGGTTCAAGTCGCGACGGTTGCTGTCAGTAATCCTTTTTTTTATTTCAATGAATTTCATGTATGGAATTTAAGACACAATATTAAATGTTCTTTCACGTAAATTTGCGTGAGCTGCGACGCTCCATTTATGTGCATATAATAAGATGTAAAATCACAGGATTTTTTTTAAGTGTGCGCGTTTATCATTTCCGCCACCCCGAACTGTGGTAGACACAGCTCTACCACAAGACTGGATTTGGTAAGTAAGCTGTACATGGTCTAAATCCTAGTCACCTCACGACCGGTTTCATATATCCAAACAATCTTCACTGTTCATCAGACAACAAACACTAGTCTTCTCGCTTTATACCTATTTTCCGCTCAAGCACTGGGTATGAGAGTATATTTAGAATCACTGCATTCTCTACTGTGCCAGTCGCTGCCTGGCTATCGTCAGCGACAGACTCTACACTCAGAAAAATCCTCACTTCAATGCTACGTTAAACGTATGTGACTTTTATCCATTAACTTTTTTTGTAACACTTATGTGAAGTATAGGTGGCACAGAATTAAGTCATGAACTCTTAGTCCACATTTGTATCACGTAATTACTACGTGACTTTTTTGTAGAATATATAGAATAATTTTGTGAAATTTACACGAAGTTCATATAAATTGTACTGTAAAATTACTATTATATGAACTTACTTTTTACCAGAATTTAACGTAATAGTCATTATTATTTTCATTTAGTTTTTACTAAGTTCTATATTCAATCTTAATGATGCACATGCGATTGACGACAATTTTCTATGTACAGTTTCCTTAGAAGATTGATGTGCTAGATTTGCTTTTTGAACTGTAAGAAAAGAAAAGTTGAAATGTATTTCAGTTTCGTATTTTTGGTACACAGAATTCGCGTAATACCGATTGATCATGAAAATAAGTTGTTGAGGGTTGATTTCACGGAGCCATTTAGTAAACTCAATAGCATTTGCTACATTAGCTTATAAACTATACTTCTGCTAGGTACTAATATTAGATCTGAAAGTATAATAGAAATTAGCTAGACTACCTAACTGTTGATGAAACTAATGAGCAATTATTTACCTTAAAATCACTGTGTAGAAGTGTCAAAAAAAGGTTTGGCCTATGTAGATTGTTATAGATTTTTCAACAGACGTATTTTGCGTTTGTTTCCGAGCACAAAAAGGCGGGTGGGTAATGTCAGAGACATAACTGTATGTCGTGAATACGAAAACATCTGACATGTTCCTTAACACTTCCGAATATCAATTGTATGAATTATGCAAGCATTCACCTTTTTCGCATTTTTCGCAAAAACAAAGAAAGCTTCACTTGATCTCGATTACTGTGAATTTCACACAGCGAAAAGTGCACAAATCTAACCAAACTGTTCTTGATTTGCACTAAACTGAGGATAATTACCTTCGATTTGCGAACAACAAATCCTAATAGTTCTTTAGAAAACTTTTAGAGCCATTAGAACGGCTGATATTGTGCAATGCTCTCCACCGTTGTTTTTTCCCAATGCTAATGACTGGCAGCTGTGACGTAATCGCTCTTGTCGAAAGCGAAACTAGCAGTGCAGACGACACAAAACACATCTGCACGCAGTGGCGATAGAATCCAAACTGATTCAATTTTTGTTAAGAGATTTCCTTTTATGTGATTTCGTTTGTAGCTTTTTCACTAATGGGCGGTCCTAACGGCTATAAAAATAGCCGCATACAGAATTTTAATGTCGATTATTTCATTTCGGATTTGCATAATTTATTGTAAGAAACTATCAATATGCTGTAGGGATTCGTTTCAAGCATTCACAAGGACCAAATTGGGATATTCACCACTTTTCGGAACATTTTTCCCGGACGATTTGTTGTACAGCAGCAGATATTTTGTTCTCTTCCTTAGAACGCGTTCTGATTGGCATGGATCAAATGAGACAGGTTTTTCAATAGTGTACTATTGAAATACTTCAATGCTTTTGCTATACACGTTTAAATTGAAAAAATTCGATTCTATTGGTAGTTAGATTATATAAATCCTTTCACAGATCACTGAGCTATGAGCTTTAAAAATACGAGAAAGGCAAACGCGCCTTATGAATTATCCTCTTTGATACTCGTTTATACCAAACATTTCAGAAAAGTTTAATTTTGACATAGTCTCAGTCACAAAACTGAAAATTTTATCATAAAATTAGGATCATATTTCTGATGGCATGTCGCAAGAATTATGTTGATTCATTAGATACAACAATAGATATTCACGATCAAAAACTTATCACTCTCTCAGAGGGTAAATTTTGAAAAGGCACCCCATAGTAAAGTAAGTCGTATTCACGACAAAAGTACATATGATTGATATAATGAATTCTAGTACGTGACACATAAAAAATATGACACATGGATATTTGATGTAGTCGTGAGGTGGCTAGGAGTTAGGCTATGTTCGATGCACGCTTACCAAACCCAGTACTTTTTACGATGTTTCCAAGTGGAATACATGTGTGTATATTTATTTATTTATTTATTTATTTCTGGGGCAGGTAAAAGCCCAAATGGACCGGTAAGTTGGCCACCAAGATCATGCGATTTGACGCCTTTAGACTATTTTTTGTGGGGCTACGTCAAGTCTAAAGTCTACAGAAATAAGCCAGTAACTATTCCAGCTTTGGAAGACAACATTTCCGAAGAAATTCGGGCTATTCCGGCCGAAATGCTCGAAAAAGTTGCCCAAAATTGGACTTTCCGAATGGACCACCTAAGACGCAGCCGCGGTCAACATTTAAATGAAATTATCTTCAAAAAGTAAATGTCATGTACCAATCTAACGTTTAAAATAAAGAACCGATGAGATTTTGCAAATTTTATGCGTTTTATTGTTTAAAAAAGTTCTCAAGCTCTTAAAAAATCACCCTTTATATGAAAGTTATATCACAAGCCTTAAGTTCTACATGAACCTGAATTGAATTCAATTTGGTCATCATAAATGATCCCAATGTATGTCGTTTGATTGTCTAATAGTTGTTATAAGGCGTGCTAGTAAATTGTATTAACCCTGGAAATTTCATACGCTCTATGAAAATCTTTAAGAAGAGTTTTAGTTCTAGTATCTTATGAGTTATCTCATATATTTGCCATAATATTGATACACCCTGTAGCTATCATTAGAAATTCCAATGGTATAAATATATTAGAATATAATATAATGTGAAAATGATAATTTAGCTCGGTGTACATATAACCGTAAACAACCTTCACGTTAATTCAACTTGATGTATAGCCTTTCGTTTACAATGGTGCATTATTTCACTTAATCGGTTGAGCTAAAACCGTTTGAAGTTATTTCACCCCAGGAGAGCGTTTAGGTTAATGTTTTGTTGGAAGCGATTTAGGGCCTAGCTTACCAAAAAATTTAATATTTCATTGTAAAACTGATCAAACTCATTTATTACTATAGAAGCTTTTTCGCAAAAGGTTTTGGCTTGAAACTAAACCGTTAATTTGAAATTACATTAAAACATAGTGATTGTAAGAAAGATTTCAAGCGTTTACATACAGAAAAAGTTACGAGAACGTTCCAGGGTTATTAAAGCAGTCAACTTGAGTTGGATCCAGTGACACTTCCGAGTAAACGTGCTTCGTTAGCGATATATTGCTTAAAAAATACGATCTAAAATAATCAACTCGAGGAGCTATGATACAGCATTCAGACACGAAATTCTTCGGTAGTGCTAGAGATTTGTTGAATATGCGTCGAAGAGGTTCAGAAAGGCTACGAAATTCAACCCTGTAAACATGAGAAAGATGAGGGATTATTTCGAACGAAATCCGAACAATTTTATCCTCTAACAGACAATGAAACGTCTTTAAGGTAACAAAGGGGTCTAACCGAACCTATTAGCAGGATACAATGGCGAAATCCCGCTCCAGGAAGTTGTACCACGAATGGTTGATGAAACCGAAATACATCGTAATGGACGACGAGACGTACATTGAAGCAACACCACGCAAAACCCTGGTCTGGAGTTTTTTTTTCGAAAGGTCTCACCTGGATGTTCCTAAAAAATTTCGGAAGAAGAAGTACGCTCTATAGGAATATTGTGGGCGATTATGAAGAAAAGCTTCGGTACACAGGGAAAGTCTTCAAATGGATTTGAAAGTGTGTAAGAAAGATGACGAACAATCAGGATTTGATGGAGAGCGTTAAGCCCAAGGTGCGAGTCTTTCGTCGTAGGGAAGCAGGTCGAACAAACCAACTAATTATAACATATCAAAGCTAATATTCCCTGAGAGTGTCAAAAATATCCGACAAAAAATTAAGTTTTGGTGACCTGCACTCGGCATCTTAGAGCTTAAGCAGAGTGCTATTAAACTTACATTATTAAATAAACAAAAAGTTTCAATGACAATTTTTGTGTGTTGCATTTTTTTCGATTACAGTCTTTATTTATTTCTCAACCAGCTCAGAAACACTGAAAAATGACAAACATAATCCCATTTGTGCACCTAAAAAATATTGCGTGTTCAACGTATTTTGGACCTCAAATATGAAATATGAGATCAAATGTTTATTCAACAATGTTTCGGGTTGTTACAATCTGTTCAATTCACGACAGAGCATTCGGACCTGGTACATCGATTCCAATATATGAAGGCTAATTGTAACATATGTTGATTCTGCATACATACCTCTTCTATATAATTCAAGTGAAACCATCTCAACCTGGTTGTTCGATTCCTGGGAATTTCGATATGAAAATTCTAAATATATGCATTGAATGTGTGGGAGTATCTATGACCGGCTTCGTGACGAGCGTGAATAACTATTTAGACGTGTTTGTACTCGTTCATTGATTTGAAAATTATATCTTTATTGTTCCATTGATGTACATACTTTAATCGTACCATTTATTTGATTGTTAATTACTAAGCACTAAACTCGAATTTATTCGATGATAAAAAGTTATATAACCAATTTATACAATCACCTGCTGGACCACCTTTCATTGTTCTCACATTAGTTCTATACGTCAATAAAACAAAATCACTGCAGAACTTCATTGTTAAATTCTCAGAGCAAAATGTAGGTAAATTTATTTCGCATTCACACAGTAGGTGAGTAAACAGTTATTCAGAATTTAATGTTGGACCAAGGTACAATAATTTGCATTGTCTAATGTTAGTAATTAGTGCTCTGTATTGTCGCCGAAATGCTGTGACGGAACTTCAGCGTCTGCTCACAGCTCACGGCGGAAAAATGAAGCCGTTCTACGAATTCCTTTCATCTCCGTTTTCGCCATTCGTTTGTTTTTCATTATTAGACCTAAAATTATGTTCCCGCTTGTTTGTTTCCCTGTTGGTGAACTTTAAATCTGTCGAAAGCGACGGGAATGCTGCTGACGGTTTGAAAAAAAAAGCATTGAAAGCAGCAATGAAATAAAAATAAATCCAGTAAAAAATATTTCACTGGGCTGCTTTGGCTGCCCTGTTTTCAAGTTGGTTGAGCTTCCGTTGCTGCTCCTTTTCGGACTTGTTTGGAATAAATACCATTCCAGACAATAAAAAAAAACGCTCGCTCGAAACACCTTTCACACACTTCTTGTCCACAATTTGTTTGCATAAGTTTTGAAAAGAATAGTGAATAACGTTTATTAAACAATAAATAATAAAACTTTCTGCTTATTCCTTCTCTACCGTATTTCGCGATACGGTTGAAAAGGCAGGAGTTCCGAGCGTGGATCTTGACTTATCGGTAGAAACGATAATTCTGCTGCCGCCTTTATAGTGACTAGGGAAATAACTGGGTAGTGCGTCCGTAAATCCTGATGTCCAGTTTAGTATGGTTGCAATTACTGCAAGGAACTGTGGCTAAATTAATATGTTTTTGCCGAAGAAATAATAATTTACAATGAATATGAAACATTATTTTCCATTTAGATCATTGCGTTTATTCAAGTACACGTAAACACATCGTTTCGTGTTTCGTACGGTGAATTTTCAAGTATTTTTCAAGAAAGAAAGAAATACCAGCCTCGCACTGGCGGCTGTAGCGATATGGTGAGGTGATAATCCGGCGAAAGTGAATTCCTTGGGACTATACGAGGTCTGTTCAAAAAGTTCCCGGAATTTTTTAAATGCGCGCGTCTGGAGAGGCCGGTGGTCAAATTTTTTTTTTATTGTGTTGGTACATATGTCCTTAATGTATAGTGAAATTTTCAGCTGTATTCATTGTTTACATTCTGTCTTGTAGCGGCTGGTGTAGACGTGTTATTTTGAGCTCGGCGAATTTTGTTAGTTTAAACAATGGAAGAATTGAAGAGTCAAAGAATTTGTATTAAATTTTGCATGAAAAATGAAATAAAGTGTAACCAAGTGTGCGAAATGTTACAGAGAGCCTACGGTGAGTCTGCTATGAAAAAAAAACAAGTGTTTACGAGTGGTATAAGCGTTTCCAAGATGGCCGCGAAGACGTTGAAGACGACGAACGCTCCGGTCGACCCAGCACGTCAATAATCGATGAAAATGTGGGAAAAGTGGAAAAAATGATTATGGATGATCGCCAAGTCACTATTAGAGAAGTGCTGATGAAGTTGGCATATCAGTTGGCTCATGCCATCATATTTTTTCAAATGTTTTGGGCATGAAACGAGTGGCAGCAAAATTCGTTCCAAAACTTCGTGATTTTTTGGCTAAAAACAAGACTTTAATCATGCCCCAACCTCCTTATTCACCAGATATCGCTCCGTGTGATTTTTTCCTGTTCCCAAAGTTGAAGAGACCCATGAAAGGATAGCGTTTTTCATCGATTGAAGAGATAAAGGCAGAATCGCTGAGAGTGCTACAGAGCATTACAAAAAGTGACTATCAGGGGTGTTTCGAAGACTGGAAAAAACGCTGGCATAAGTGTATTATATCTAGGGGGATTACTTTGAAGAGGACCATATAGATGTAGACGAATAAATAAATATTTTTTTAGAAAAATGAGAATTCCGGGTACTTTTTGAACAGACCTCGTAAATTAATTTGTTAATATAAAAGCCTGTTCGCACTATACCGGGACGACCGGCACGGGACCATCCAGGATTATCCGGGACGTTTTTTTTCCTCATCGGCTATGACTGAGCTGTCGGCGTGTGTATGTATTGGAATCCAAGATCCGGGATAAAATCCATTTGGTTGCCACCGATATTCCTCGCCGAGTTTTTTCCAGCGCCGACGGTGCGAATTATGGAGGCGATTATGAAGAAAAACTTCGGAACACAGGGAAGGTCTTCAAAAAAACGACAAGGATTTAAAGTAAAGTAACATATCAAAGCTAATATTCCCTGAGAGTGTCAAAAGAATCCGACAAATAATTAAGTTTTGGTGACCTGCACTCGGCATCTTAGAGCTTAAGCAGAGTGCATTTAAACTTACGCACTATACCGGGACGACCGGAACGGGACCATCCGGGACACCGAGTTTTTCGCACCATCGGCGCTGGAATGTCGGCGACAACCAAATGGATTTTATACCGGATCCGGGATTCCAATAAATACACACGCCAGCAGCTCAGTCATCGCCGATGGGGAAAAAAAACGTCCCGGATAGTCCCGGATGGTCCCGTAACGGTCGTCCCGGCCGTCCCTGTATAGTGTGAACAGGCTTTAAACAACTATTGTCAAAATCACTCCTAACATTTGTTTTGAATATTTAGACAGCAGTTTTTCGTGTTCCATAAAAAATTGTGTCTATGCAAAAAAGTTTTTCGAATATAATCCTCAGAGAATATTGGATACCCTGAAAAGGACTGTTTAGTTTGTTGGTGTAGACAATGAAGGCTGATCACGTTCATCCAACACTTCAAGATCGAGGTCACCCTGCGTTTTTCTTGAATACGAAGAAACAGTGCAAGTTCTTTGAAAATATCTCTTGTGCGAAGCGAACGGCGCACAAAAACACGAACGGTTCATTTGCTCATATGCTTAGGTACCTTCTCAATGGCATTAACGAACCGCACAAATCGTAAATTGGTTCAATACGATTCGATACTGATTATAGTTTTGTTAAGAGGCTCTATTTAATCGCGAACACACACATCGAATAGCGGAATTCCTATTCGAACACATCCAAATTCAATAGCACATTCCAGAATTTAACGAAGATGCTTTAAACTGCAGGGTCTGTTCTTCTCAGACATCAAGTTTGTTTGAGCAAAAACGCGTTCAATTAGATTGGCAACGGGCAACCGAAATGCAAATCCAAATTCGTTTTCTTCCTACCTAAAGCAATAGGCATTGCCTCTATGAATCGAGTCGATATCACTTTTCCTCTTATTTCAATTTTTATCAGAAGGCAGCAAAGCCTAATTGTAAATAAAGTTCATTTTCCCCCATGTTCATTGTCCGTGAACACGTAAAACTTTCCAAATCCTTTTGCTGAGGAACGTCCCCAAACGGGGACCTGCACAATATGTTTTACTTTTCTATGGAGCAATTTGTTGATGGGTGTGGTCCAGGCATGTCTAGGAATGACAGGCATGAAAGAAAAGGTCGAAAAGAAGATTCATTCGTGAAGATAGCAGTGTCCCAGTCACGATCTACATTATCTCTGGCACTTTCGATTCCATTTTGAACATATTTTCACTCAACGTCAATTTTTTCAACGTACTACGAAATACAACATTATTTATGACTTGAACTGAGAGCAAAATGGCCAGGAGGTAAGAATCTCTATAATCGAAAAAAATGACAATTATTTACTATCTACTATTATTTCGAGATCTCGTATATCGAATCGATGTATTAAGGCGAGTGTATGTGTGAGTGTGTGTGTTATTTCGTCACACACAAAAAACGTAAATAATAGCTACTCTTTTCTATCAGTCAAAAAGTATTAGTATTAACTATTAATTATTACTATCGATCATGTTGTGAAGGCCGTCTAATTTTTAGCGCTGTTTTTGAAAATGGATTTTTCTCGGTGTTATGTTAATTCTTACGAATTCACGCGTTTATCGCATTGTGCTGAGCTCCTAGAAAAACTGTTGGTTATTTTCGTAAGAATTGATATTTCGAGTAAAAATTTAGTTTAATTAAGGTGTGGCGTATATCCCTAAAATCGGTAAAGCTGCCGAAGAAAATTCTGAGAGACGACGCAACTACCTATTACAAACATTCCAATGATGTATTGTTACAAAAGTGAGAAAATATTGTTAAATGCAGTATGGTTAAGTAGAGAGAGATACCGCACATTTGTCTTTAAATTAAGATAAAATGAATGTAGAGTAACGAAGCGTTACAATGTTTAGTTATTAAACCAATATATTTATTCGAAATCAATTATTATTATAATAAATTATTGACGACAAAACAAATTTTTTTTTATATGTGCCTCTATTGAATCAAATTGATGTGGGTAAGGCAAAAAAGAAGTACTTGGTCTTGACAGAAAAAACAGCTGTGAATGTATTTTTGTTATTCTGCCACCAATTTCATTGCTGCTTCCAAATTTTCGGGTTACCTCAGATTCAGCATTACACCAGCCTTAATTTTATATTGAGCAGGTATTCTGCTGTAAATAAAATACAAAACATTCTTTTTTGAGTATTAGACGCATCTTACTTCACGCGTTTCATAATGAAAAGGCTGAAACATTTCTCTACCGATTTGTAGGAATAGACGCCGCTTAATTTCAAATGAACGATGAAAAGCCTTTTTGATGCCTTTCTCATATTATTTATATTTTCAAAAACATCACGGTGGTGTTTTCTTCTTCCGTACTAGCACATACCGATGCGTACCAGGTTTGCATAATTTTGCATGAAATCGGAACCGGAAGTCGGATCTAGATGAAATTCCACAGTATCTTTTAAGACGATGAGAAATTTAATTTGAATCATGATTTGTGAAGATCGGTTTAACTGTTGCTAAGAAATCAAAGTGAGTTCCGTTTTTGAAACTTTTCTTCACTATTACCGGTGCTTTGGGAAGCGGACACCGGGGACTGGTAGTCTCGAAGTAGATTTATATATCGACTAACTAAGAAGGTCTGCCAACTAGATGAAACTGCCGGTGAGTTTTATAAAAATTCGCACCTCGTTTCGCCTTCACTTGTGAAAAAATACTCATGAAAATGCTTCACTTATCGCGCTGCAGTATCGGAGCAAAAGGTCCGATCTTTTCGGGGACTTTTTGAAGAATTTTGAAGCTTTTTATTTGCATCTTAGTTTGTAAAAATTGGTCAAGAAATTTCCGATAAAATCGAGTGCGCATTTTGTCATAGATTTGGAACCGGAATTCGGATGAGAAGAAAATTCAATAGCAAACTTTGGGACCAAAGGACCTAGCAAACTTTGGGACCATAAGACCGATCGCTTAGGCCATACTAAAAAGAACGAAGTGGATTCACTATCATAGGTACATCTAGCACCGGAACCCGAGAACTGGTATAATCGAAGTCGGTTCGTACGGCCACCAGCTAACATGACGTACAAACTCTACTAGTTTTTAATCGAATTTTGAAGATTGTGTACGATTTTGATATCGTACTTTGAACGACGGTGTAAATTATTGTTGAATCCGAAAAATTTGCATAATTTAAGTTAGGAGCATAAAATCTTCCATTTGAACCAAAGATTGGGAATATCGCTTCTGCCATCTCTGAAAAAGTCAGTAAAAGTCATTTTTGAGTATCTCCCATCGTTGTTCTCTAATCTGGAACCAGAATAGCCGGAATTGTTTGGCTGTTTACTGATAATGGCTATCGATTGGAGTACTTTTTATGCCATTTTAGAATATTTTTCACGTGTTTTGTTTTGCCGCTTCAAATTTAAATATAAAATTCTCACCTTCACCTTATAAGTCCGGAACCGGAAATAGGATCCGGATGAAATTCGGGTATTCCATACAAGACATCGAGATCTAGGATTACCACCATGTTAACTTATCTCGCACGGCAAGCAAAAAACTAATTGCACGTGACACCAATGAAACTGTTGACGATTAGAAACGTCTGAATGCTCAACACGGAAATGCCAATTGTGCTTGAATTGTGCTTGTAACCGGGTTTGCATATAAAAACTGCCCCCAAACATAAATTAAATTGATATAACCTGTTTGAAAGGGTTTATATTGGAGTAGACTTTCCCAAAATTTTAACCTTTTAACTGCCCTATTTGTGGAATTTGTGGAATTTTCATTTTATTCAAATTTTTCGAAAACAAAAAAATTGAAAAAAATCAGAAATATTTAAAGTATTGTGAGAAACTTTTCTGTTTTTTCAGATTTTTTCAAAATGTGTTTCATGTGAAAAAAATGTTCAGAATTTTCGAACTATTTTTATTCGCGCTTCCAATTTTGGTACCACTTCAGATTTTACATCAAAAATAAATCATTTATGAGGACAGTACGCTGTTTCATATTCAGATTTTTGAAAAATGTGGACGGGTATTATATGAGACTTTTAAAAAAATTAATCAATCGAAAAACTATGCGTCTCCATCATCATTATCATCAGATGTTCGATTTTTAGTATTTAGTTCTGAAATCATACACCACTCACTTTCAGAACTAAATACGATGAGTATTTACTTGAGTTCAGGTCTTGGGTATTGCAGTAATTATCAACGATAGAAGAACTTCATTCCTAATGTGATTTACACACGCACACCTGACACGACTTACGTAGCAATAACATAGGGAATGCAGTAGTGAACATGTGTGTCAGCTGAAGGTTGTAATTCCTAAGGAAGGACCAGTGAGGAAACGTGAATCAGAACTAATGAATTGGCAACTATTTAGTTTTTAATACACGGTTTATAGATTTTATTTATGAACTGATAAGTAATTTGTCTTACATTTATTGTATTCAAATCAAAATAAATACACTGTAGTTAACTTTAAACACTTATTTTTGTTATATTTAGTAAAATCTCTTAAGAATTTCAGAGGTATAGTTATTTTGAAGAAAAAAACTATTCACCTGACACTATGGCTTGTGCAAAGTCAACAAGAATCCAAAACCTAACGAAATCCAAAAAAAACTGTTCAGCCAGCAGTTTTAGGGCAAACTGCTCGTCGACGTTCTGTATCACATGGTATGAATAGCCAAGTTGCCTTAAATTGCTATTCAAGACAATTAAAATCAAACGACTTGAACCACTGAAGACGCACAGTGAAATATGAGGGAGAAAATTATGTGGTCTGGTGCAGTTTTTCATGAGATGGCATAGGAAGCCTCGTGAAAATCGACGGGAAATTATGGCAGTAAAGGCCAAAAATTCAGTTTGGAAAATTACTTTTACTTAATTCAAAGCACAAAATGTGTAAAAATAATACAAAATTCAGAATCAATTCACTTTTGCTCGATATTACCACCTTTTGCCTCGACTATGGCCTTGAGACGGTCAAAAAACGAATCGCAAGCTGCCGAATGTGACTTGCAGGTATTTAGGCCCACTTGCGGACAATAACTTTTTTCTGCGCCTCGAGACTGGTGTATCTTTTAGTTCGGACTTTGCTCTCCAAAATGGCCCAAAAAGAATAATCCATTGGATTCGCATCTGGTGAATTCGAGAGCCATTGTGTGGACGTGATGAAGTTCGGAACGTTGTTTTTCAGCCATTCTTGGTTCACTCGAGCTTTGTGAGACGGTGCCGAGTCCTGCTGAAACGTCCATGGTCTGCCACCGAAATGTTTGTCTGCCCACGGCTTCAAAGCAACCTCCAGAATACTTTCCTGATAATATGTCGCATTTACCTTGACGCCAGGCTCGATGAAAACGATTGGAGAGCGCCCATCTGCGGTAACAGCGGCCCAAACCATTATCTGTTGCGGGTGCTGCCTCCTGGTGGCCAATCGATGACTCAAATTCTCGTATGAACGGTCAGTCAAGTAAACCCTATCGTTTTGAGAGTTTACGAATTGCTCAATTGGAAAAATTTTCTCGTCAGAAAATACAATGTTCGGGAATTGACCGCTTTTGGCCAAACGAAGCAACTCCTTCGCTCTCTCAAGTCAAGATTTTTTTTTTCGCGTTCACTTTTGGCAAAATGCTTTCTTACGCTTGTAAACAATACAACTCCGAACTGTCATTTAGCAAATTTCTAGAGAGCTGATGCCCGTGCGTCAGCTGCGCGAGCGGTCTGAAGTTGGTTACACTTCGAGTGCCGGACCCTGTATAGATGCACATAAAAGGAGCGTCGCGATTCACTTACATTCACAATTCAAAGCATGTAAAGATAAGTCATATCATTAACTTCACAGTTCATTTAACTGAAGCGTACATCGATACAGACGCAAAATTTATTTTTACATATTAATAGATGTAATATTATGTCATCACTGGAGAAATTACGGCATGCTTGAATCTACGTCAAGCGTAAATTTCATTTTTTCTAAGAGTGCACAGATAAAAATGTTTCCATCTATTTTCATGCACATGTTTGGAGTACGAAATTAAATACAAAGTTACTCCATAGGTCTTCACTTTTCAATATACTTTTAAAGCAAAACTAAGCGTACATTGAAATTCTTCATTAGACGTCGTCAAGTTCGGACGTGTTTTTCATTCGCTCCCAGTGCCGCGCGCGAAATATTATTTATTGTTTATTTTAACTGTTTTTAGTTGTGTAATCAACATGAGTTGTGAAATTTGTGCACTGGATACCTCCGTCGACACAATCATGTGGACATGCGTTGGCTGCCCTCGAAAATTTCACGCGGCCTGCATCGGTGTTACACAGATAAAAATATTTTGTGAATTTACATCTATTTTCATGCACATATTTGGAGCAGGTAATTAAACATAAAATTACTTTACAATTCTGTACGTTTCAATATAATTTAATCGCAAAATAAGCGTTAATTGAAAGATACAGTTATATTAATTGAAAATTCAATGCAATTCAATTTAGTTTTGCATCGATGAAGGTTTTCAATCAAAATTTCGAATCAACCCATGTCTATTCTATGTTACTATTGATTTACATCTCGTGTAAATTTCATTATTTCTTTCTGTGTACCATTCAGCGCGGTTCTCTCAGGAAAAGAGACAAAAAAGCAGATATTAATTCTTATGTGCTGCCATGTTGCGAGGTATGTCAAGAATTACTACAAGTAAAGATGCATTATAGCAGCCTTGTTGAGCAACAAAAACTGCTGGAGAAGCAACTTCAGGCCAACACGGAAGTGCTGCATAAGTTTGCTTTTCAACAGGAGAAGCCAACTGTAATACATGAGGCGATTGACGGACTAGAAGTCTTACTCACTACCATAAAAAATGAGCTGATCGCACTAAATAAAAATAGCAGTTTACCGGGAAGTGTGACAAGTATTAAAAATCACATGACTGCACTGCTAGATACAGCTTTAAAATCGACAAAGGAAAGTGTGTTCTCGACACTGCAAACCGTGACGTCAGAATTTTCTTCAAATTTGCGAGACCTGAGTAACGAAATAAGTCAACTCAGCCAGCTATCTCTTGACACAGCAACCTTTTTACCTAACAATCCGAATTCTATGGTCGAGTTGGACATTCTAGAGGAGTTGAAGTCTTTATCAACAAATATTGCTGGAATCCAAATTGCTGTATCATCATCATCGACACCTGACTCATGCCCCAGTTTGGATGACGAATTGAACTGTATAAAACCCGACTATTCTGGGTGGCGTTTATTAGGCACCAAAAAGGTATGGAAAGCTGATTGGAGTGAGTACGACGCACGTCAATCTAGGTTCCGACGTCAGCAAAATGAGGCTGACAAGTCAAGAAGGCGCAAAAAGCGAAATTCAAGAAAAAATTACAATAACAGATCCAATACTCTTTCATCGCATCATTCATCTACAAAACGACATTGTAATAACATTATTAGTCACGACATGAATAATAATTGCACTAACTATAACAACAACAACTACAACAACAGCCGAAATAATCTTCCACCTGATAGAATACTTCTTGCTGCAGCTAAGGATCGATTTTCGGGACCACCAACAAATTACAGACCTACAATTAATTTTCAAAGAGGACCGACGATTAATCCTTATCGAGAGCACAACCTGCAACTAACGATGCCGAATCAAATGTCTGCTGAATGTTCGTCAACTGATACGTGCGTGGCCTGTCGTGCTCAACATTCGTGTTTTCGGCAATTTTGACGCATTACCCAGAAGAAGAGAATAATGACAATATTATCATAAGTCAACAATCATGTTCAATAAGATCTCCTCATCTATCGTCGTCGACAGAAATCGTAGCATATTGTCAAAATTTTAACCGTATGAAGAGCGCACTAAAGATTAATGGAATCCATAAAAATATTTTAGGGTGTTCGTATGGAATTATTCTAGCAACCGAAACTAGTTGGGATGATAGCGTTAACAGCACGGAAGTCTTCGGAAACATTTACAACGTTTTTAGAAACGATCGTGAGCTCCATACATCTGATAAAAAATCGGGGGGAGGTGTTCTTATTGCTGTTTTAGCAGAATTTGACGCCGAAATGATAACCACTACGAAATTTAAAGAATTTGAACACGTATGGGTAAGAATTCATTTAGCAGGTGAAACACATATTTTTGTTTCAATATATTTTCCTCCTAACAATGCCCAAAAAGCTACATATGAAAAGTTTCTGCATGTTGCTGATGAAATCATGACTAAGCTTCCATCGGAAGCTAAAGTTCATATATATGGAGACTTTAATCAGCGCAATATCGACTTTATTCCAGACGCTGAAAATGAGAGCATTTTACTACCTCTCGTTGGGGAGAATGAAACACTTCATTTCTTATTCGACAAAATATCCGGTTTAGGTCTTAATCAAATTAATCATGTAAAAAATCAGCAAAACTGTTATTTAGATTTTTTATTTACTAATATTCACGATGATTTTTGTGTAATAGAATCACCAACTCCATTGTGGAAAAATGAAGCTTTTCATACAGCAATCGAATTCTCAATATTTATACATCAGATTAATAGACCCGACGACTATGAGTATGAGGAGATTTTCGATTACCACTCAGCAAATTATAATAGTATTAGTCGTAAGCTACGAGAAATAGAGTGGCAAGAACTGCTTAGAAACGAAAGAAATGTCGAAATTTCAGTCGATATTTTCTACGCACGGCATAATAAATGAACATGTCCCATTAAAGAAAATTAGGCGACAAAATAATTCAAAGTATCCTGTTTGGTATAACGAGCATATTAGAAACCTAAGGAATCGAAAACAAAAAGCTCATAAAAAGTACAAAAGAGAAAATAATAGTGACAATTTATCGAATTACATACACATCTGTGACCAACTAAGTTCAGCAATTGATACTGCATTCAAAGAGTATAACTCAAGAACTGAACAGGAAATAAAGTCTTGCCCAAAAAAATTCTTTAGTTATGTTAGAAACAAATTGAAATCAGAAAACTTTCCGTCAAGAATGTATCTACAGGAAAACATTGGTAATAACTCACAAGAAATTTGTAATCTTTTCGCTAAATTTTTTCAACAAATCTACACGAAGTTTTCTGAAGATGACCGCGATCGTGAATATTTTAATTACTTTCCAGAGTTTACTGAAGATATTAATGTAAATCAAATCGAAGTGCTAGACATAATAGATGCCCTAAACAAATTAGATGTCTCTAAAAGTGCCGGACCTGATGGGATTCCACCCATATTTATAAAAAAAATTAGCATTAGATCTTGCAACCCCTCTGTGCTGGCTTTTTAATAATTCGCTTCAGTCTGGAGTTTTTCCAGAAACGTGGAAAAACTCTTTCCTTATACCAATTTTCAAAAATGGGAAAAAAGCAGACATATGCAACTATCGCGGGATTGCTATTCTTTCTTGCATTCCGAAGCTCTTTGAAGCGATCGTTAATGACAAACTCTTTAGTCAAATAAAAAATAGAATTACTCACATGCAACATGGATTTTTCAAAGGACGTTCCACTACTACTAATTTGCTTGAATTCGTCCACTATACCCTGACCGCTATGGACAAGGGAAATTACATTGAAGCTCTTTATACAGATTTCAGCAAAGCATTCGATCGTGTTGACATACCCATGCTTATGTTCAAATTACAGAAATTGGGAATCTTACCAGGTCTTCTTAATTGGTTGGAATCTTATCTAACAAATCGTCAACAAATTGTAAAATTCAAGGGTAAAAACTCGAGCCCCATTCACGTCAGTTCCGGGGTCCCCCAGGGATCTCATTTAGGTCCTCTTTTATTTATCTTGTTTGTTAACGACATTTCCTTTCTTTTAAAAAAAATAAAAATTCTAATATACGCAGACGATATAAAACTATTTTTAGAAATAGAGAAAAGTGAGTATGCCAAGGTTTATCAAGAAGAAATTCTTTCTTTTTATACATGGTGTAACAAAAGTCTTCTTCAACTAAATGTGAAAAAATGCAGTAGAATAACATTCAGTAAAAAACGAAATACACCTGACTTGATACTTACTCTTGGAAGTCAAACAGTTCAAAAATGCGAAAGAATTAGGGACTTAGGAATAATACTAGATTCTAAAATGACTTTTGTTGACCATTATAATACAATCATAAACAGAGCCAATAACATGCTAGGATTCATAAAACGATTTTGTTACTGTTTTCACGATCCGTATACAATTAAAACATTATACATTGCCTATGTTCGGTCAGTACTAGAATACTGTAGCTTAGTTTGGTCACCTTACTTAATCACATGGGAAGATCGAATAGAATCAGTTCAAAAACAATTTTTGTTATTTGCACTTCGTAAATTAGGTTGGACAAGACTTCCTCTTCCGTCATATAAAGCCCGCTGTATGCTAATAAGTATTCAAACATTAAAAGAACGCAGAGAATTTTCAATGGTCTCATTTGTAAATGACATTGTCTCGAATCGCATAGATTCCAGTCAACTCCTGTCCAAACTAAATTTCTACATACCATCTCGGCGTTTAAGAAATCGAAATATTTTTATTACAAACCACCAGCGAACAAACTATGCGAAAAATGGGCCAATAAATCAATTGATGGCTGTATACAACAAGCATTCAGAAGCAGTCGATTTCACTATGTCAAAAAACAAACTAAAGCAATATTTCAGTTCTATTCGGTAAGCCAATTATTATTATTTAACTCATAATAAATTATACATCTATTTAGAATCTATTTAGAATAGTTTACAAATTTAAGACGATTATTGTAATTATCCTTATGGTCTACTTTTGATTGACGACAAATAAATAAATAAAATATTTTGTATAAAGCATTGAAAAATTAATGCATTCTTATTCACTTTCACATCGATGATGGTTTTAAATCAAATTTTTGATTCAATTGATGTCTGTTTCAAAGTATCATTGAATTACATGTCGTGTAAATTTCATTTTTTTTTCTGTATGTATACAAACAATATTATATTCCAAACTCAATATTTTCAGTTTCTTGCAATTTCCTCAATCAATATTCAAATTTAAATAAATTTTCGGAAAATCGTATTGTTTTATTGCTATAATCAAAGTATGTATTAACTAAGAATATTATTGCTATGTATAAAAATCGACAGCTTCTGAATGCTTTGGGATATATAGTTCATCGAATTTATTTGCACTTAGTGGTATTTTACTGACAACTCAGGCCTGTCTTTTCCTTTCCTGTGTCTAGAAATCGTCTCCATACAGCTCAGACTATAACCACTCTTTGCCAGCCACTCAAAACTCGGATACTCCGTGCTTCACCCGCCATTTGATCGATCCGCCTTGCTTGCTGTGCTTTTCTTTTTCTTGAGCCAACCTAATCACATTCAAGGACCATTTTCACATGGTTGCCGTTCGTTATCCTGATGACATAGCCCATCGTAGCTGTCCAATTTGAGGTGTTCTTGTAATAGGGGGATATCCATGCAGCTGTTCAAAACCGTGATTCGAGCGTCGTTGGTTAATTTCGTGTGGTGACGTATAACTCTTCTTGTTTGCTTATCAGCGGTAAAAGGTGAATGAATACACGAATTCATTATTCAAGTAAGAAGGCCTTTTCCTCTCATATATTATGTTCCAACGGATTTACAGTCAGTCCGATCCCAATTTGATTTGTCCGTCTTTATGGGCTGAAGCCGTTTGACTTTGACTGTTTTGTTGAGCGATTTCAGGCAACTTGGCTATTCATACCATGTGATACAGAACGTCGACGAACAGTTTTTTTTTTGGATTTCGCTTGGTTTCGATTTTTTTCTTGATTTTGCGCTTGATGTCTGAGAATACTTTTTTCTGCAAAAGAACTATATTTTTAATGTTTTTAGAGCTTTCACTCAACATAGCAAAAATGTGAGATTAAAATTGATTACAGTGCATTTGTTGATTTATTTGATTTGAATACAGTAAATTGAAAATAAATGTAAAAACCGTATATTGTATACTAAATATTTATCAATTCATTAGTTCTGATTCATGTCCTCACTTATTTCCTATGAAATACAACCGTCAGCTGGCCCACATGTTCACTAGTGCATTTCCTACTTTATTGCTAGGTAAATCGTGTCAGGCGTGCGTGTGTAAATAACATTAGGAATGTTATTGCAAATTGAATGCAAATAGCATTAACTTTACGTCTGCTCAGCGGATTATTTTGATCCAGGGGTTTGCGTCAGCAGTTCAACATAATCTGCTGACGCACTGATGAGTCGAAGACGAAACGTAAACATATGAAAATGGTTTTGTGCGCCTAGAATAAATTTGGGGGTAAAAACCTTTTTCCCCTTCAAACTACCAGGTTATATCAATTTAATTGTTGTTTGGGGGCAGTTTTTGTATGTAAACCTGGCTACACCCTTTGTGGAAATCGGTCAAACCATCGCTGAGCAAAGTGAGTGAGATCCATTTTAGAATATATGACCATTATTTCCGGTGCTTTAAGACCTGGAAACTGAGAACTAGGATAGATAAATTCAGTTTGTTTGGCTGCCTACTGATAATAGTTATTGATTAACTTTAAAGCCAACTTAGAATTTGTACGGTTTTTGTTTTTGTCGCTTTAAGTGATGGTATAAAATTTTTAACACAC
Source organism: Malaya genurostris (assembly GCF_030247185.1). NCBI lineage: Eukaryota > Metazoa > Arthropoda > Insecta > Diptera > Culicidae > Malaya > Malaya genurostris. The sequence continues at coordinate 114,023,503 of NC_080571.1, read as the reverse complement.
TTTATCCTTAAATTCCGGAGCCTAAAGTCGGATCCGTATGAAATTCAGAGATTCCGTATGGGACCACAAGATCTTTCATTTGAATCTAAGTTTGTCAAAATCGGTTCAGCCATTTTCGAGAAAACCTAATGAGATTATTTGACACATACATACACACACAGACATTGCTCAGCTCGACAAACTGAGTTGAATGATCGGTTTTTCAAGTGATTACATGACTTTTCTATATGAGATAGGCAAAAACTTTACGTTCCATCTATCTCGAAAATAAGTTATATAATTATTGAATTTCTAATGAATTCCCAAGCCCGCATATAGGGCTAGAAAGTTTTCTGGTCCGAAGAGGCGAATGATCTTAAGGTTAAAACCTCTATTAACAGAAAAAATCTAATCATCGAATATCATGAGAAAAAGTTAATATCCTGGGGAGCAATGAGTGGTTTTAATTATTTTTTCTACTAAAATAATACTTTCCTTTAAAGAATTTAGTCCCGGGTTGGCGGTTCAATGCATAGGGCACTGGTCTTACAAATCAGTTGTCGTATGTTCGAGCCCCGACCTGGAAGAATTCGTAGTGTCAGTGCAATCGTACCAGCCACGCAATGGTGAATCGATGCGAAGTCTGTTGAAACAGAAGGTCAAATTCAACTACAGGAATGTCAAGTCTTAGTATTTAAACGATTTAACTTATTGGTGAAAACATTAGTATTTACTAGATAAACGCTAGGAATAAGAATGCCAACTCATTCTTTCACTTCAAAAGCTAAGCGATAAACCATGAATTGCGGGAAAAAAATTACGCGATGAAACTCAAGTTTAGGTGGGCTCATTGGCACACCATTTGTAAAACAAATGTTTCGACAAAAATACACTTATTAACTGTTAATGACAATCAAACGAGAAAAGTCTCATATATCCCTAAGGAGACGGTGATTATAAGTTAAACGCCAGTTTCTTGTGATACAGCCATGAAATGCAATTAACTCCAGGCACAGCACATTAGCTCAAACAAGAGAACTTTTCCCATCAAAGCTCGCAGTTACCTACTTGCTAATTTTCGTCGCTCCTCACACACACACAATGAATTCCTCATCAGTGTTTTCTGATTCCTCTCGACGAATCTGGAATACTAAAAACATCACTCACAAAAACATAAATTTGAATCTCATTATTTTTCAATTTAAATTCCTTCCACGGGTATGAGAAAAAACCAATCGATAAATTCCATCTGGCTGTTAATCGAACCCATCTTGGCAGACATTCAGTTTTTTTACTGCTCTCTCCTCTACACCAAACCTCACCAACAATTTGCAAGTTAAGTCAAAGAATCATTTTCTCATACCCTTGGGTAGCCCGGTGGAGTGCCCGAAGTTTGTCCCTAAACTGCCACAACGGATGATTGGCTATTGGAGCAATTTGAAAAAAATTTTCATAACCTCTGTCATCATATTTTCTTTCAAATATTTTCCCTCGGCCCGCAGTTCCCACTCCGCCGGCACCGAACAGAAATGATTGATTCCATCGCGAGAGATCCAGTCAGCATCGGTGATTGTTTCCACCAGGGAAAGCTTCAACAGGAATTACCACCCCTTAAACCATGACACTTGAATTGTTAAGAACAGTAGCAAAGCGAGGGGAGGAATATTTTTATTTGGGTTTGAGCTTCATTAAAAAGCATTTTATCGTTTCTTTTTAGTTTGTGCAGTGAATTTTGATACTTTTTTCTCCTTTGGTCACACACTTGCAGAAAAAATGAAAATTAAGCATGTCGTATTTTTTAGGTGATAAAAGAATATTGCGTCCATTAACATGTAAACTTAAATTTTGTGTCGATTTGGTGGATAAATTCAGTTGATTTAGCTATAAATTATTAATACTTTCGGATATAAATTTTAGCAAATTGTGATGGTCCTTTTCTGTGCATCTTTTGAAATGCCAGTTTACACGAATTTTTCGTTGTGCGTATGATTTGAATTAATCACTCAATCATTCTCAAAACAAAACAAAAACTACGATCGTACGAAAAAGAACGTATTTATTGCACCCGTCAGTAGAACGTGGTTTGGAGTTTTTTTTAAATTAGCGTTCTGGCACCTGCAAATTGTTCAGCATCCTTTCGGAAATGCAAAACTATTTGTTTCATGTTTGCCTTTCTCTATAGAAAGGTATTAGAATTGCTGGAAAAACCGACTTTCGAACGGACCCTCGGAGACCCATAGTGTTATATACCATTCGACTCAGTTCGACGAGATCGGAAAATGTCTGTGTGTATGTGTGTGTGTGTATGTGTGTGTGCACTTTTAGAAGATATTTGAACGCGCTCAATTTTCTCAGAGATGGCTGAACCGATTTTAACAAACTTAGGCTCGTTTGAAAGCTACTGTCGGGCCATTGATCAAGTTCGAAGATCAAATGGCTGTGACTTTTGGTTCCGGAGATATGATTGTATAAGTGACGTAACCGACAAAAAGCGTTGAATTTGAACGAGCTCAATTTTCTCAGAGATGGCTGAACCGATTTTAACAAATTTGGGCTCGTTTGAAAGGTACTATTGGGCCATTGATCAAGTTCGAAGATCAAATGGCTGTGACTTTTGGTTCCGGAGATATGATTGTATAAGTGACGTAACCGACAAAAAGCGTTGTATTTGAACGCGCTCAATTTTCTCAGAGATGGCTGAACCGATTTGAACAAACTTGGACTCGTTTGAAAGCTACTGTCGGGCCATTGATCAAGTTCGAAGATCAAATGGCTGTGACTTTTGGTTCCGGAGATATGATTGTATAAGTGACGTAACCGACAAAAAGCGTTGTATTTGAACGCGCTCAATTTTCTCAGAGATGGCTGATCCGATACTTACATATGTAAGGGTGCCAAAATTTTGGGATCACCTCTATTTTCGTTAAGCTCTAGTGCTCAAAAGTTTAAGCACCTCGAAAAATGCCTTCATGCAAAATTTGAGCTAAATCGGACATGCGTAAGGGGTGCTGCCTGGTGGTAAAGGTTTGACAATTTTCGATCTTGAAAAAGCACCATAGTGGGGAGTACATGAAATTTCCAAAATCGAAAATTTTGTTTGATGCCGAAACTCTTAAAACTGCATAAAACATCGAAATTTAGTGTCATTTCAAAAAAAAATTTTTTTGAAAAAATCAACTTTCTGGGACTTAGAAAAATTTTCATATTTTTCCAAGTCCCAAAAAGTCGACTTTTTCAGAAAAAAAATTTTTTTTTAGATGACACTAAATCTCGACGTTTCATGCAATTCTAAGCCTTTTGGCAACAAAATTTTTTTTTCGATTTCGAAAATTTCATGTACTCCCCCCTATGGTGATTTTTCAAGATATATGAAAATTTCACTAAGTGGACTAAGAAGGCTTTGTTTAGATTAGCATCACTGTTCTCATACAAATAGGAAACGCAAATGTCAAGCACTAGTTTGGAAAAATGATGCTGACTGTGTGACATAAACACTGAAGCATGCTTTTGTGAACTACTCGAATCAATCTGAATCAATTGGTGTCTAAATTTATTTTATAACATATGAAACATATTTTCATGAGACTGTTATGAAAGAAGAGAAAGGTATTATCACACCACTAGGTGGATTAAGAAGGGTTTTTAGCCATCTCTTTACCTTACTTGCTACACATTTCTTTTCCATGTTTCTTTCATCCTTTTTTTGCCCTCAGGAAAATGATGCAATGCCATCCTAAGGCACAAGTCTCCAATAAAACAGAGGAAGGTGCCATTTTTTTCAGATTCCTGATTTCCATACTTATGATTTAAATTATCCATCCAATCCTTACAATCATTGTTTTGGTTGAAACCAAAGAATAATAAAAAAAAACTAGCATCGCACAGTGGTTCAAAGTGCAATTTCACGCTCTTAATTGATAACTCATAGAAACGTGGTTTTTGAGGTACAGCATCTTCAGCAAAGTTGCTCAGAATGATAGACACCATCTTTTGGCAAATTTTATTTATGTGATTAATCCCCTTAAAAGTAAGATAAAAAAATTATATTTGCTCAGGGCCAACATAGGGGCTAAGTGACTTCGGCAAAGTTGCGCAGAAAGTTATTTAAAACAAATTTCCTGAAGGTACTATTCCCGTAACTTGAGTGTAATTCATGATATAAAGTATTTTCTGAAAAGAGTTCCTAAAACCAGTTTTTGTACGAAAACACACGTATTTTCAATTTTTATGAGTTTTTCATGTTATAAAAAGTTTTTCATCATTAAAAACCAAAAAAAATTCTTATACATACTATGCTGCTATCATTTCAGGTTAATGAAATAGAGCCATTCATGTTTTTTTTTCTAACAAAAATTCCAACTTGTCTATCATTAAAAGGCACAGAAAGGTGCAGATTAGATTACTCTCATATTAAATTACTTAAAAAGAGGTTTCATACCGTGGTTGAATTACTCGTCTGCGATCGTCTCCAGGCGAGATATGTTCTTTGCAAATATCCTTGTCCTTGACATTTGCAATGTTAAGGTTCAGTGTATGTCAGATCAGATTTCAGTATATATTCATTGCCATAGTACTTGCCATAAAACATGATTATTTTACACATTGATGTCTATAAATTGAATAGTTTAGTAACTGTTTTGTCACGACTTTTGAAAAAGCAATCATCAAATCGAATTAAGTTATGTCATCTTCTGGTAGAGAAAAATTTTTTTTAGTTATTTGTATTTATGTTATGATAGCTCTTAGCATCGTCCGACAGATTCTTCTCAGATTGTTTTAGCCATTCACGAATATTTGTAACCAGAAGATCCAATGAAACTAATAACCAATTCATGGGATCCCGATTGGTAAGTGATCTGGATTGCCGACATCTGTATAAAAGAAACTTCTTAATCATTATGAACAGTACAATATACCAAGCGTTTATCGATCTCCACTATAATTGATGAATAGAGGGTATTTATCCGCAGAGCTTTTCTATAGAAAAAACCTGTTTTAATCCACCTAGTGGTGTAATGATGCCTTTCTCATGTGCATATAATATTGTGGTATTCTATTAAAAAAATTTCTCTTCGATTTTTGAAAGAAACCAAGTGATTGTTTATGTATAACATACAGAATAAAACAGTGCTTTGATTGCGTAATCCATCCTTAAGAGAACGAAATGGGTTCACTATTATATGCACTTCCGGCACCGCAACCCGAGAACCGGTATAATCGAAGTCGGTTCGTACGGACACCAACTAACATGACACACAAACTCTTCTAGTACGCACCCTATAACTCCGGATTCGGAAGTCGGATCCGGTTGAAATTCAGGAATTCCGTATGGGACAGGAAGACCTTTCATTTGAATCTAAGTTTGTGGAAATCGGTCAAACCATCGCTGAGAAAAGTGAGTGAGATCCATTTTGGTATATATGACCACTATATCTGGTACTTCCGGAACCGGATACCGGGAACCAGGATAGCCGGAATCGGTTTGTTTAGTTGCCTACTGATAATGACTATCGATTTGTGTAGTTTTGAGACCAGTTTAGAAAAATTTTCACGTTTTTTGTTTCGCCGGTTTAAGTGGCGGTGTACAATATTGAACACACTTTATCCTATAATTCCGGAACCGGAAGTCGGATCCGGATGAAATTCAGAAATTCCGTATGGGACCGGGAGACCTTTCATTTGAATCTAAGTTTGTGGAAATCGGTCAAACCATCGCTGAGAAAAGTGAGTGAGATCCATTTTGGTATATATGACCACTATTTCTGGTATTTCCGTAACCGGATACCGGGAACCAGGATAGCCGGAATCGGTTTGTTTAGTTGCCTACTGATAATGACTATCGATTTGTGTAGTTTTGAGACCAGTTTAGAAAAATTTTCACGTTTTTTGTTTCGCCGGTTTAAGTGGCGGTGTACAATATTGAACACACTTTATCCTATAATTCCGGAACCGGAAGTCGGATCCGGATGAAATTCAGAAATTCCGTATGGGACCGGGAGACCTTTCATTTGAATCTAAGTTTGTGGAAATCGGTCAAACCATCGCTGAGAAAAGTGAGTGAGATCCATTTTGGTATATATGACCACTATTTCTGGTATTTCCGTAACCGGATACCGGGAACCAGGATAGCCGAAATCGGTTTGTTTAGTTGCCTACTGAGAATGACTATCGATTTGTGTAGTTTTGAGACCAGTTTAGAAAAATTTTCACGTTTTTTGTTTCGCCGGTTTAAGTGGCGGTGTACAATATTGAACACACTTTATCCTATAATTCCGGAACCGGAAGTCGGATCCGAATGAAACTCAGGAATTCCGTATGGGACCGGGAGACCTTTCATTTGAATCTAAGTTTGTGGAAATCGGTCAAACCATCGCTGAGAAAAGTGAGTGAGATCCATTTTGGTATATATGACCACTATTTCTGGTATTTCCGTAACCGGATACCGGGAACCAGGATAGCCGGAATCGGTTTGTTTAGTTGCCTACTGATAATGACTATCGATTTGTGTAGTTTTGAGACCAGTTTAGAAAAATTTTCACGTGTTTTGTTTCGCCGGTTTAAGTGGCGGTGTACAATATTGAACACACTTTATCCTATAATTCCGGAACCGGAAGTCGGATCCGGATGAAATTCAGAAATTCCGTATGGGACCGGGAGACCTTTCATTTGAATCTAAGTTTGTGGAAATCGGTCAAACCATCGCTGAGAAAAGTGAGTGAGATCCATTTTGGTATATATGACCACTATTTCTGGTATTTCCGTAACCGGATACCGGGAACCAGGATAGCCGGAATCGGTTTGTTTAGTTGCCTACTGATAATGACTATCGATTTGTGTAGTTTTGAGACCAGTTTAGAAAAATTTTCACGTTTTTTGTTTCGCCGGTTTAAGTGGCGGTGTACAATATTGAACACACTTTATCCTATAATTCCGGAACCGGAAGTCGGATCCGGATGAAATTCAGAAATTCCGTATGGGACCGGGAGACCTTTCATTTGAATCTAAGTTTGTGGAAATCGGTCAAACCATCGCTGAGAAAAGTGGGTGAGATCCATTTTGGTATATATGACCACTATATCTGGTACTTCCGGAACCGGATACCGGGAACCAGGATAGCCGGAATCGGTTTGTTTAGTTGCCTACTGATAATGACTATCGATTTGTGTAGTTTTGAGACCAGTTTAGAAAAATTTTCACGTTTTTTGTTTCGCCGGTTTAAGTGGCGGTGTACAATATTGAACACACTTTATCCTATAATTCCGGAACCGGAAGTCGGATCCGGATGAAACTCAGGAATTCCGTATGGGACCGGGAGACCTTTCATTTGAATCTAAGTTCGTGGAAATCGGTCAAACCATCGCTGAGAAAAGTGAGTGAGATCCATTTTGGTATATATGACCACTATTTCTGGTATTTCCGTAACCGGATACCGGGAACCAGGATAGCCGGAATCGGTTTGTTTAGTTGCCTACTGATAATGACTATCGATTTGTGTAGTTTTGAGACCAGTTTAGAAAAATTTTCACGTTTTTTGTTTCGCCGGTTTAAGTGGCGGTGTACAATATTGAACACACTTTATCCTATAATTCCGGAACCGGAAGTCGGATCCGGATGAAATTCAGAAATTCCGTATGGGACCGGGAGACCTTTCATTTGAATCTAAGTTTGTGGAAATCGGTCAAACCATCGCTGAGAAAAGTGAGTGAGATCCATTTTGGTATATATGACCACTATTTCTGGTATTTCCGTAACCGGATACCGGGAACCAGGATAGCCGAAATCGGTTTGTTTAGTTGCCTACTGAGAATGACTATCGATTTGTGTAGTTTTGAGACCAGTTTAGAAAAATTTTCACGTTTTTTGCTTCGCCGGTTTAAGTGGTGGTGTACAATATTGAACACACTTTACCCTATAATTCCGGAACCGCACGTTGGATCCGGATGAAATTCAGGAATTCCGTATGGGACTGGGAGACCTTTCATTTGAATCTAAGTTTGTGGAAATCGGTCAAACCATCACTGAGAAAAGTGAGTGAGATCCATTTTGATATATATGACCACTATTTCTGGTACTTCCGTAAACGGATACCGGGAACCAGGATAGCCGGAATTGGTTTGTTTAGTTGCGTACTGATAATGACTATTGATTTGTGTAGTTTTGAGACCAGTTTTGAAAAATTTTCACGTTTTTTGTTTCGCCGGTTTAAGTGGCGGTGTACAATATTGAACACACTTTACCCTATAATTCCGGAACCGGAAGTCGGATGTGAATGAAATTCAGGAATTCCGTATGGGACCGGAAGACCTTTCATTTGAATCTAAGTTTGTGGAAATCGGTCAAACCATCACTGAGAAAAGTGAGTGAGATCCATTTTGGTATATATGACCACTATTTCTGGTACTTCCGTAACCGGATACCGGGAACCAGGATAGCCGGAATCGGTTTGTTTAGTTGCCTACTAATAATGACTATTGATTTGTGTAGTTTTGAGACAAGTTTAGAAAAAATTTTAACGTTTTTTGCTTCGCCGGTTTAAGTGGCGGTGTACAATATTAAACACACTTTACCCTATAATTCCGGAACCGGAAGTCCGATCCGGATGAAATTCAGGAATTCCGTATGGGACTGGGAGACCTTTCATTTGAATCTAAGTTTGTGGAAATCGGTCAAACCATCACTGAGAAAAGTGAGTGAGATCCGTTTTGGTATATATGACCACTATTTCTGGTACTTCCGTAACCGGATACCGGGAACCAGGATAGCCGGAATCGGTTTGTTTAGTTGCCTACTAATAATGACTATTGATTTGTGTAGTTTTGAGACAAGTTTAGAAAAAATTTTAACGTTTTTTGCTTCGCCGGTTTAAGTGGCGGTGTACAATATTAAACACACTTTACCCTATAATTCCGGAACCGGAAGTCCGATCCGGATGAAATTCAGGAATTCCGTATGGGACCGGGAGACCTTTCATTTGAATCTAAGTTTGTGGAAATCGGTCAAACCATCACTGAGAAAAGTGAGTGAGATCCATTTTGGTATATATGACCACTATTTCTGGTACTTCCGTAACCGGATACCGGGAACCAGGATAGCCGGAATCGGTTTGTTTAGTTGCCTACTGATAATGACTATCGATTTGTGTAGTTTTGAGACCAGTTTAGAAAAATTTTCACGTTTTTTGTTTCGCCGGTTTAAGTGGCGGTGTACAATAATGAACACACTTTACCCTATAATTCCGGAACCGGAAGTCGGATCCGGATGAAATTCAGGAATTCCGTATGGGACCGAAAGACCTTCCATTTGAATCTAAGTTTGTGGAAATCGGTCAAACCATCGCTGAGAAAAGTGAGTGAGATCCATTTTGGTATATATGACCACTATTTCTGGTACTTCCGTAACCGGATACCGGGAACCAGGATAGCCGGAATCGGTTTGTTTAGTTGCCTACTAATAATGACTATTGATTTGTGTAGTTTTGAGACAAGTTTAGAAAAAATTTTAACGTTTTTTGCTTCGCCGGTTTAAGTGGCGGTGTACAATATTAAACACACTTTACCCTATAATTCCGGAACCGGAAGTCCGATCCGGATGAAATTCAGGAATTCCGTATGGGACCGGGAGACCTTTCATTTGAATCTAAGTTTGTGGAAATCGGTCAAACCATCACTGAGAAAAGTGAGTGAGATCCATTTTGGTATATATGACCACTATTTCTGGTACTTCCGTAACCGGATACCGGGAACCAGGATAGCCGGAATCGGTTTGTTTAGTTGCCTACTGATAATGACTATCGATTTGTGTAGTTTTGAGACCAGTTTAGAAAAATTTTCACGTTTTTTGCTTCGCCGGTTTAAGTGTCGGTATACAATATTGAACACACTTTACCCTATAATTCCGGAACCGGAAGTCGGATCCGGATGAAATTCAGGAATTCCGTATGGGACCGGGAGACCTTTCATTTCAATCTAAGTTTGTGGAAATCGGTCAAACCATCACTGAGAAAAGTGAGTGAGATCCATTTTGGTATATATGACCACTATTTCTGGTACTTCCGTAACCGGATACCGGGAACCAGGATAGCCGAAATCGGTTTGTTTAGTTGCCTATTGATAATGACTATCGATTTGTGTAGTTTTGAGACCAGTTTAGAAAAATTTTCACGTTTTTTGCTTCGCCGGTTTAAGTGGCGGTGTACAATATTGAACACACTTCACCCTATAATTCCGGAACCGGAAGTCGGATCCGGATGAAATTCAGGAATTCCGTATGGGACCAGGAGACCTTTCATTTGAATTTAAGTTTGTGGAAATCGGTTTAACCATCACTGAGAAAAGTGAGTGAGATCCATTTTGGTACATATGACCACTATTTCTGGTACTTCCGGAACCGGATACCGGGAACCAGGATAGCCGGAATCGGTTTGTTTAGTTGCCTACTGATAATGACTATCGATTTGTGTAGTTTTGAGAGCAGTTTAGGAAAATTTTCACGTTTTTTGCTTCGCCGGTTTAAGTGGCGGTGTACAATATTGAACACACTTCACCCTATAATTCCGGAACAGGAAGTCGGATCCGGATGAAATTCAGGAATTCCGTATGGGACCAGGCGACCTTTCATTTGAATTTAAGTTTGTGGAAATCGGTCAAACCATCACTGAGAAAAGTGAGTGAGATCCATTTTGGTATATATGACCACTATTTCTGATACTTCCGGAACCGGATACCGGGAACCAGGATAGCCGAAATCGGTTTGTTTAGTTGCCTACTGATAATGACTATCGATTTATGTAGTTTTGAGACCAGTTTAGAAAAATTTTCACGTTTTTTGTTTCGCCGGTTTAAGTGGCGGTGTACAATATTGAACACACTTTACCCTATAATTCCGGAACCGGAAGTCGGATGTGAATGAAATTCAGGAATTCCGTATGGGACCGGAAGTCCTTTCATTTGAATCTAAGTTTGTGGAAATCGGTCAAACCATCACTGAGAAAAGTGAGTGAGATCCATTTTGGTATATATGACCACTATTATTTTCCGGAACCGGATACCGGGAACCAGGATAGCCGAAATCGGTTTGTTTAGTTGCCTACTGATAATGACTATCGATTTGTGTAGTTTTGAGACCAGTTTAGAAAAATTTTCACGTTTTTTGTTTCGCCGGTTTAAGTGGCGGTGTACAATATTGAACACACTTTACCCTATAATTCCGGAACCGGAAGTCGGATGTGAATGAAATTCAGGAATTCCGTATGGGACCGGAAGACCTTTCATTTGAATCTAAGTTTGTGGAAATCGGTCAAACCATCACTGAGAAAAGTGAGTGAGATCCATTTTGGTATATATGACCACTATTTCTGGTACTTCCGTAACCGGATACCGGGAACCAGGATAGCCGAAATCGGTTTGTTTAGTTGCCTACTGATAATGACTACCGATTTGTGTAGTTTTGAGACCAGTTTAGAAAAATTTTCACGTATTTTGCTTCGCCGGTTTATGTGGCGGTGTACAATATTGAACACACTTTACCCTATAATTCCGGAACCGGAAGTCGGATCCGGATGAAATTCAGGAATATCGTATGGGACCGGAAGACCTTTCATTTGAATCTAAGTTTGTGGAAATCGGTCAAACCATCACTGAGAAAAGTGAGTGAGATCCATTTTTGTATATATGACCACTATTTCTGGTACTTCCGTAACCGGATACCGGGAACCAGGATAGCCGGAATTGGTTTGTTTAGTTGCCTACTGATAATGACTATTGATTTGTGTAGTTTTGAGACCAGTTTAGAAAAATTTTCACGTTTTTTGTTTCGCCGGTTTAAGTGGCGGTGTACAATATTGAACACACTTTACCCTATAATTCCGGAACCGGAAGTCGGATCCGGATGAAATTCAGGAATTCCGTATGAGACCGGAAGACCTTTCATTTGAATCTAAGTTTGTGGAAATCGGTCAAACCATAACTGAGAAAAGTGAGTGAGATCCATTTTTGTATATATGACCACTATTTCTGGTACTTCCGTAACCGGATACCGGAAACCAGGATAGCCGGAATCGGTTTGTTTAGTTGCCTACTGATAATGACTATCGATTTGTGTAGTTTTGAGACCAGTTTAGAAAAATTTTCACGTGTTTTTGTTTCGCCGGTTTAAGTGACGGTGTACAATATTGAACACACTTTACCCTATAATTCCGGAACCGGAAGTCGGATCCGGATGAAATTCAGGAATTCTGTATGGGACTACGAGGCCTTTCATTTGAATCCTAGTTTGTCAAAATCGGTTTAGCCATCTCCGAGAAAACCTAGTGAGATTATTTGACACATACACACACACATACATATACACACACAGACATTGCTCAGCTCGATGAACTGAGTCGAATGGTATATGACACTTGGCCCTCCGGGCCAATTTTCACTAGTCGGTTTTTCAAGTGATTGCATAACCTTTCTATATGAGAAAGGCAAAAACGTCGGACAGCTACTTTCAAAACAACGTCAGTAATTATTACTAAACTTTTCTATATGTAGACTTCGATGTCCATAAAAATCTTTTATTGTGAGAGTTACCATGGTAACGAATATATACTGAAGTCTGATCTGATATACAATGAACCTTATCATTGCAAATGTCAAGGACAATGATATTTGCAAAGAACATATCTCGCCTGCAGACGATCGCAGACGAGTAATTCAACCACGGTATAAAAGCTCTTTTGAAGTAGTTTAATGTGTAAATTGTCTCAGCTGCACCTTTATTTGCCTTTTGATGATAGACAAGTTGGAATTTTGTTAAAAAAAATTATGACAAATGGCTCTATTTTATTAAACTGAAATGATAGCAGCATAGTATGTATGAAAAAGTTTTGTGGTTTTTAATGATGAAAAAGTTTGTGAAACATGGAAAACTCATATAAATTGAAAATATATGTGTTTTCGTACAAAAACTGGTTTTAGGACACCCTTTTCAGGAAATACATTATATCATGAATTACACTCTAGTTACGGGAATAGTACCTTTAGGAAATTTTTTTAAATAACTTTCTTCACAACTTTGCCGAAGTAACTTAGCCCCTATGTTGCCCCTGAGCAAAAATAATTTTTTTATCTCACTTTTAGGGGGATTAATCACATAAATAAAACTTCCCGAAAGCTGGTGTCTATCATTCTGAGCAACTTTGATGAAGATACTGTACCTCAAAAACCACGTTTTTATGAATATCAATTAAGAGCGTGAAACTGCACTTTTGAACCACTGTGCATCGTAACAAATCGATTGAACTTCAAAGACTCAAAGATTTTTCGTCTGAAAGTTGAAGATTTTAAAAATAAATGAAATAATTTATTAAATTTTATTCTATCAAAATCAAAAATTTTCAACTTTTGAAATTGAGTTAATTCTGGGATGTTTCAATTCATTTTATTGCATCTTTCATATTTTTATTTGTGGTTTCCACATTGTCAAACGAACGGCTAAATACAAAAATTGAATAAGTGCAACTCAGTTTGGAAAAAAACCGGACTCGAATATCGCAATGCAAGAATCGCTTAAAAACTTCTTGCCTTCCTCATAGAAAGAATATGAAATCACTGTGAAATCGACTTTACAGCCCATTACCATTCGACATGTGACAAATAATATCACTTGATGTTTTCAGAGATGACTGAATCGATTTTCACACATTAAGATGCAAATTAAAGGACTTTTTTTAAAGTCCTCAAATGTCGATCCGGATCCGACCTCCGGTCCCGGTATTACTGCACGATAAGTGCAAAAATTCTCAATTTCAAGGTTATTTTTACACAAGTGATGGCGAAACGAGGTGCAGTTTTTTATAAATCTTACTGGTAAATTCACCTAGTTGGTCGATATATAAAACGAATCAGGGTCATTTCGCCGAAAGCCGTATCGCCGGAAGTCATTTCGCCGAATGTCATTTCGCCGAAACGGTCATTTCGCCAATTCCTACAATTGTCTTAATATTATAATTGGAATTTATTTAAAATAAACACAAATGAATGATAATACATTAACGCCCGTTTTGTTGACCTACAATAGTAACCTATTGGGCGAAATGACTTTCGGCAAAATGGCTTTCGGCGGAATGACCCGCTCCCATATAAAACTACTTTGAGACTACTAGTCCCTGGTTTCCGATTCTTAAAGTACCGATTATAGTGAATTGAAATTCCAAAAATTGTACTTTCAGCAACGGTTAAACAGATATTCACAAATCTTGATTTTAATTAAAGCTCTCATTGACTTAAAAGATACTGCGCAATTTCATTCAGATCCAATTTTCGGTTCCGAAATCATAGGACGATTAGAGTCAGAACTTTCAAACCGTCATACAAAATGACGATGCAAAATCGGTATGCACCGATGCGAAAAAAAACACCAGTGCCTTCACGAACAACGAGAGAATGAAAACTTACAACGTTTTCAAAGCACAACCGAATTTTAAAAAAGACCGCATAAAAGGCACCAAGCGCACATGAGCACATATTTCCAATAGTCTTGAAGAAACCAGAAGGTCAAATGTCTGTTACTAGTGTTTGGTTTAATTGATCACGGTTCTACGTCATCGGTGCTACGGTTGAATAATATCATACCCACGTTACGGTAAAAGAATTTCAATAGATTGAGGACATACATTGGAATCTAACGCTTTGCAATGTATATGCAATTTCAGCAGCCAGCTGTTTAGTAATATTGTCAAAAACAGTCAATAATACTTACATACATGTTCTGATTACAAATGATTACATTGATAATAATAACTAAAAGTTCGCAAATATCTCACGCCTCCCCATGTGCCTAAGATATTTGGTCAACGAAACAGTATCGACGGTGTGCGTATTAGTTTAAAACAAAACAAAATTACTAAGTTCTATATTTTATTAGTATTTTCTATTGATTGTTTTTCCTACTTCGAGATAATCGATGAAGATTATACCATGTGCATCTCAAAATACTGGAACTTTCTCTGCTGACAGCCGACGCTTCGGACGTGGTTCACTGGCTTCATTCCACGCAGATGATGATTATTTTGATTCCGAAGTGAAGTGATGGATCCATCTTTCATCCATTGCCACATATATTGTTTAATACTCGTAAACATGACCTAACACTGCTCCGAATCGTTAACACGTTGTAGTTTTTGATTGACCACTTTGAAAAGAGTTTTCTCATGGTCGAATGTCTATGCGTAATTGTAAACACACTACCACACACACTTTGTACGATCACGTTAAAATTCCGCTAACCAATAATAAATGGTTCTTTTCGATGGAGGTCGAATAACTGAGCTGAGCTTGTACAGTACTTTTCCATCAAGAAGTAATGATAAATTAAACACAAAATTGTTTTGAATCCATTGTTTTGAAAATAACAAAAGTAGCTTCACATAAATGGCTGTCCTCTTTTTCCAACTAATCGAAATGTCCTGAAGTTTCACTAAGGGCTTATGCTGAAAGATAGTTCATTATGTTTAGTCACATTTTATGAAAAAGTATCTATGATTATCTTCATAGAACAACTTTGAATTTAATCCATTAGTAAGCCACCGTTTCGCTTGTAAATGGAGATTCCAGTATGCATACGACCCGTCGACAAATCAATCCATTTTTAAGCGTACAATATTGAAGTAATGCTTTCGAATCAAAATAAATGTGACAAATCAATTGAAAAATCACTGAGATACAAGCGCTACGGATCGAGTCCGAAAAATCTACCGTCGATATTTCTCAATTGACATGCCAGTTACCGGAGAATCAACAATTCGATTGGTGTTCATTATACTCAAGCGAACACGGTGTGCAGCAGACGGAAAATGGCATCCACACACAGCACAAAAGTGATTATCCAACGAGCGAATGGATGTAACTCAGTTTTGTCATCCTCTCACTAGACAGCTAGATGTTTCGTTCGCAGGCAGCCACCGACTAAAATGAAAATTGTAAAATTGTATATTTTTAAAGTTTCCGTTTTGTGCAAAGGTTCATACGCTGCAGAAGGGAGCGATAATTTTTCTTGCACCGATCGAACCAAAACTGCTACTGTATTAAATGCGAGATGTAAAGCAAAGATTGCAACTGTCGATCGTGCGAGAGAAAGCAAACGGATGACGTCATAATAGCATGCTGTGATTGGCTCGTGAAAACATAGGTCGATTCAGACCAATTTTTTAATAGTATGCTATTGAAATACTGAAACGACGTTACCATACATGTTAAAGTTAAATGTTTCCAAATCAATGGGCAATATATCAATTACACTGAAGTCTTTTTTTATGCGAATTTACGTACCGCATAACTCTGAAAATTCGCATAAAAAAAACCGCATAACTCTGAAAATTCGCATAAAAAACCGCATAACTCTGAAACTTCGCATAAAAAAAGACCGCAGAAGGGCAAACCGCATAACTCTGAAAATTCACATAAAAAAACCGCATAACTCTGAAACTTCGCATAAAAAAAACCGCATAACTTTGAAAATTCGCATAAAAAAAGTCGCGTAAAAAAAACCGCATAAAAAAAGGCCGCATAAAAAAAGACCTCAGTGTATATCAATCCATCAACAAATGACTGAGTTACTCTCGCTCAAAATTATGTATGATAAAGAGTAAGGCATTTTTAATACCAAAACATTTCACGGTTTCTAAAGATAACACAAATTTCTACCACGGTTTTTGTTTGCCACTTATATACGAATCAACAATTATGATTATTGATTATACCAGGTGTATTTTTTTCATAAACACGTTTATTTAATAGGCAATATACATAAGTTTTTCATCGGTGTGGCATCCACAATACATAGTATTATATTAGTTCGTATACCAGGTGTACTGTAGATTTTTTTAAAAATAAAACATATTAACGACAATGAAATAGTTAAAGTTATATGATTAAAATCATTCTCCAACGCTTTTTATACATCCATACATCCACGGCCCTTAGTGGAGAGAATATTCGGACCGGGGGGACTGTAATATTACTAGTTTCGAGTGTTCATACATATAAAGTTTCTTAAAAATTTGCGGGTATGGGATTATCATCGAATTAAGAGACTTTTAAAAACTTTTCCTTGATAAAATAATACTCATGACAAATGTATTTTTACTTTCATTTTTTTCTATTATGACTTTTTGATGTGGAACACATCTTCATTTTCTATATAGGGGTGCAAATCAGAAACTCAAGGAAAAATACACGGAGAAATGTGGTGAGGTTTTAAACACTTACAGTTCAGTCTATTTTGTAGCAATTATTAATATTATTTCATCATTTGATTGGAAATATTTCTATGTTTCGATTTGAATGTATCAAACTACGTATTTTCAATTATATATGATTGAAATTTTGATTAGTAGCAAGCAGTGTCCTATTTTGTCTGCTAAAAATCTCTGGCATACCGGATTTCCCTGCCATAGACGACGGTTTTGAAGGAGTAAGCGATATATCAAAGGGAAAGCATCGCTCTGATTGGTCAATCGTCACTCTTTTGAATCTTTTGTATGTGTTTTATAGCAGACGAAATTACACCAATATCCCAAAAGTATGCAATTATATCTTTGTACATACTTGCTTTACGGATTTCGATCTTTAAGCTTTACTTCGCCAAGCTTGTGTTCAAGTTTTTGATTTAAAACAAAATGCAATGGATGGGTCATGTGTTGAAAATATGGTATGTACGTTGACATCTTTGTCTCGCGACAAAAACCGATTAAAAGACCTTCTTTGAAAAAACGTGAGCGCAGTTTCGACTATCAATATAACGGGAAATTGATATCAAAGTCATATCCGGATGAAATTTTATAGGGATCTATGGGATTGTAAGACCATTCATTTGAACCTAAGTTTGTTAAAATAGGTTGAGCGGTCTTTGAGAAAATCGAGTGCGCTTTTTTTATTTTTTGCACATTCTACCCGGTGAGTCGGATTAGGATTAAATTCAATAGCAACCTATGGAGCTTAAAAGACCTTTCATTGGCATCTGAGTTGAAGAAATGAATGAGAAAACTGAAACTGACTCAGGGTAGTTTCATCAATCAAACACTTTTCACGAAACTGTTTTGATTTCGCACTTAGCAACGGGGGTTTGAGCAAACCTGATATGAAAACCAGGTTCGAAACTGACTCGATTTTCAGTTCAACTACGTTAAAACTAGGTTCGAAACTAGTTTCAAACAAACGGTTTGACAGCAGTTAGGGTGAAAGCTGGGTTAGGTTTGGCATCAAGCGAAAACGACATAAGTTTGGTCAGCCATCTACGAGAAAATCGAGTGCACGTTTTATTACATACACCTTTCTATTTGAGAAAGACAAAAAATGAATCTTTCATGGGCTCAAAACTGTAAGTTGTGTTAGTCGGTGGCCATACGAACCGGCTTTGACTATACCGGCTCCGGGATTCCAGTTCCGGAAGTACCTGAAATAGTGGGACTAACTTCAATTTCTCAGAGAAAGCTTGACCAAACTGACAACTGTTTCAATTTGTAGGTTACCCTGGTTAATGCTGACAAAAAGACGAAAAAAAGCAAGTAAGAAATACAAGTAATTGATATAGTAACATTTCCATTACTCCGACAGCGCAAGTTGATTGAGTGGTCGGTGTTGTACTGCATTTGATGTTGCTGGTTGACAAGGATACATGCAGCGGATACAGGGAGAAGTTGCAATAAATATTTGTTGCAACTAATCAACCGCCCTACAGTGACCTTTTGAACTTTCAATCGAGGGTACTGCCTAAAGAATGAGAACAAATCAATTAAAATGAAAATCTAATTCAACTTGTTAAGTTGTTATGCCGAGGAAATGCTGTTACCATTTAAACAACTATGGCTTTCTTAGAAGGAATCTTTCATCTTATTGCTCATAAATAACTCTTTTAATGGAATTTTTTAGCGAATATGTACAGTAGAAGCAATATACTGTCACATAAATTTCAAATAGCGAATTTGTATTATGTGCCAGACACATAACGCAAAAATGTTCCATTTCTATCAGCATCCTTAACGCAAAACTAACCTTTCACTAGTCGTGGATTCTACAAGAAAGGTAGCGCCTTGACCTATCGGTATAAATTTCAATTAACCTTGTGTCACACCGGATTGCATAAACCCAACGGACACGTCAACAAGCACTCTGTGGGGATAGAGGAAAATCATTGAAGGCGGATCTGAACAAAGCACAAACTGAAAAAAGAAAAGCATCAACCGGCTTACCAACCAGCCAAAGGATTTCCTCCATAAAATTAGATTAATGACCGAACTTTTTTCTGCTCCTTGTGAATTAAAACAAGACAGAAAATGACCAGCGGAATGGAAGATTAATCAAATAATTGGGAAGAGTTTGGCGTTGTGCGTTTTCTTGTCGTGGACGGAGAAGGGCTTAATCCGGACGGCCTAGCTAAGGCTGGAAAAATAATATCACGGCCCGGAGAAACCCGAGAAAATGAACAAGAGCTGCTTTTTGCTTCGGGGATTCACAGTCCGGTTTGACAAAGTGGATGATGTTGTTGGGCCGTGATCTCGGTTGTATGCCTTGTGGCTTAGTGTGCAAAACTCGCATACATACACGAACCGACGGCAATGATCCGAACTCGGGTTCAACTTCTCACCTGTCACATGTTGGACATGAAATTTCTTTTCAGTCCAAATGTAATTACAGAGTGGTTAAGGCATGAAACAAACCGACAAGCTTACGGCGTCTGTGGAATTCATATTAAACAACGATAAATCTTCTGCCATATTTATTATGTTGGCAGCAAATTCACCGTAATGTACAACTCGATTGGAAATAATTTAAACAAGCACGACACATTTTAATCCTAGCGTTGATTGTAAGTCAGAATGAATTTCGAAAGCAAATGGTAACGCGAGTGGATGTGGAACCACACTTAATTGAAACGACAGACAGTAAAACTTCGTTGTGCTGCCAATTGCGGAGCCTATAATCGGCAGCACAATTGTTGATTACTGATTCTATGAGCTTTTCCGGAGCATATTTCTCTGATAAATAAATGTAGCGTATTCCCCTGTGTATTATAATATTTAAAAATTCACATGTCAGAACACAAATGGTCACCAATCTCAACATTTTACTGAAACTTTACCAGTTCTACCGTGAAAAATACACTTAATCTGCAAAACCAAATACACAATTTAAGCATGGCGAACTTTTGCAAAATATTAAGCATACGCTTCAATACTGAAATGAATCTAGAGAGGTTTAACACACTTCGTCGGATTTGAGAAATTAGAATTATAATCTTTCTTTAAAATGAAAAATTCCGAATCAAAGCCTAAAGAACGAAAAAAAAATCATTCGTAATTTCGCGTGGAAATTGTAATGAATTCCGAATAATAGTGGACTCCCACCCACATTGTCTCAAAGACGGGCTGAATTATGAAGTGTTACTCGACTGCTCGTTTCTGTACTAAGAAATCATTGAACTTTCGCTCACTTTATGAATGTGCTTGTGTAAAAGTCGACTTTCTTACACCTTACGACTTTATTACCCTTCAGCAAGAGGAATTGAAAATACCAATAGGCCTTTTAGTAGATTTCCAGCAAAGTTCAACAGTTTATGCTCGAACTCTAGGAAGAACTGGTTATTTACTAGTTCTATACATCTACAAAACTTGAAGATTTAAAGATTATCTTCAGTTATATAAAATTGCTATTTCGAATCTTACTAAAAATCAGTACGAAAACGTGCACTTTGAGAGAAGAAGAAGAAAATGAATTGACAATTCGACGTAAACATTTCAAAAGGGCCTAGAAGCAATTGACAGATTCTCTTTGTTTATTTTTCTCTTTCGATTATATCTGCGTTGTTGTACAAATGTTCGTTACATGTTATAAAAATGAAAATATTGTCTTTCATTTTACACGAATACTTTGTAAGTAAACGTGAAAATAAAGGAGTTATTAACAGAAGAGAAAGTAAACAATGAGAAACTCTCATTGGTTTATGTGATTTCTCAATAAAAAAAAGGCGGGTGGGTAATGTCAGAGACATACCTGGATGTCGTGAATACGAAATATTTAATAACATTTTAATAATAATAATGATAGTAATAATAATGATAATAATAATAAAAATAAAAATAATAATAATAATAATAATAATAATAATAATAATAATAATAATAATAATAATAATAATAATAATAATAATAATAATAATAATAATAATAATAATAATAATAATAATAATAATAATAATAATAATAATAATAATAATTTTCGATTCTATTGGTAATTAGATTATATAAATCCTTCTACAGATCACTGAGCTATGAGCTTTCAAAATACGAGAAAGGCAAATGCGCCTTATGAATTATCCAAAAATTGTGATCATATTTCCGATGGCATGTCGCAAGAATTATGTTGATTCATTAGATACAACAGGAAATATTCACGATCAAAAACTTATCACTCTTTCAGAGGGTAAATTTTGAAAAGGCGCCCCATAGTAAAGTAAGTCGTATTCACGACAAAAATCGCCCTCTCGGATTTGATTCGGAATCAATTCCGAACTGATAATGTGGGTATGCAATCGATTTCGAATGGAATTTCGCCACCAACTGATACGTTCAGAAATCAGTGGGATTCGAGCGAGAAAAAGCGGACTTAATTTACGTTAAGTTTTCCTTTTCTTTTACGATTTCTGCAAAGTTTTCATAGCGTGCATAAAAAATTCATTTATAATAAATCAGTTGATCCAAAATCATTGTTATTCCGATTAAATAATTTATCCCGGATCAGTTCTTACATAAGTTTATATACTTACTCTTACTCTTTCAGTCGTAGACCACGCGGGTCTCTGCTATATACAGGAGGCGTCTCCATTCAACTCGGTTCATGGCTGTTCAGCCTCGGTAGCTGCGAAGGGTCCGCAGGTCGTCCTCAATTTGATCGATCCATCTTGCCCGCTGCGCGCCTCTTCTTCTTATACCGGTCGGATCATTATCGAGAATCATTTTAACCGGGTTGTTCTCCGACATTCTAACAACATGCCCGGCCCACCGTAACCGCCCGACCTTGGCCGTTTGGACGAGGGTTGATCCTCCCAGCAACTGGTGCAGTTCATGGTTCATTCGCCTTCTCCACGTACCGTCTTCCATCCGCACTCCGCCGAAGATGGTTCGCAACACCTTCCGTTCAAAACACCTAGTGCGCGTTGATCCTCCGAAAGCATTGTCCAGGACTCGTGCCAGTATAGGATAACCGGTCTGATCAGCGTTTTGTAGATAGTTAACTTCGTACGACGGCGAATTTTACTCGATCGAAGCGTCCTGCGCAGTCCAAAGTAAGCAAAATTTCCTGACAATATGCGGCTCTGAATTTCTCTGCTGGTGTCATTATCGGCAGTCACCAGTGAGCCCAAGTACAAAAACTCGTCGACCATTTCGATTATATCACCACCAATCAGAACTCGTAATGGGTGGCTGACGTTATCTTCTCTCAAGCCCCTGCCTTTCATGTACTTTGTCCTTGACACATTGATGTCTAGTCCGATCCGCTTGGCCTCAGCTTTTAGTCCGATGTACGTATCTTTCATCGTCTCAAAGTTGCGTGCTATAATATCAATATCATCAGCGAAACCAAGTAGCTGGACGGACTTTCTGAAAATCGTACTACTCGTGTCTATCCTCGTTCTTCTTATCACACCCTCCAAAGCAATGTTGAATAGCAGACACGAAAGGCCTGCTTGCCGTAGCCCTCTGCGAGTTTCGAAGGGACTCGAGTTTATCCCCGATACTCGAACAACGCACATCACTCGATCCATCGTAGCCTTGACCAATCGTATCAGTTTGTCCGGGAATCCGTAGTCGTGCATGATTTTCCATAGCTGTTCTCGATCGATTGTGTCGTAGGCTGATTTGAAATCGCTGAATAAGTTATGTGTGGGCACATTGTATTCAAACAATCAACACCTGGCGGTTGGCGAACACTTGGTCCGTGGTAGCGCGTTCGTCCATAAATCCTGCCTGATATTGTCCCACGAATTCGTTAGCAATCGGTGAAAGTCGCGGCATAAGATTTGGGAGAGTACCTTGTAGGCGGCGTTCAGCAGAGTTATCGCACGGTAATTGCAGCAATCCAGCTTATCGCCCTTTTTGTAGATGGGACACACGATTCTTTCCATCCATTCCTCCGGTAAAATCTCGTCCTCTCATATCATAGTAGCGACCCAGTGCAGTGCTTTCACTAGTGCATTACCACCGTGTTTTAGTAGCTCGCTTGGTAGTTGGTCGACGCCAGCGGCCTTATTATTTTTCAAACGGCTTACCACCTCCTCCACTTCTTGGAGGTCTGGGACCGGTAGTCTATCGTCCTCCGCACGCGTTCCCAAGTTCGTTACCGCGCCACCACTTACGTATTCCGCCACATCGCCATTGAGGTGCTCGTCGAAATACTGCCGCCAACTCTCGATCACCTCACAGTCGTTCGTGAGAAGATCCCCGTTGGTGTCCTTGCACATATCGGCCTGTGGCACATGGCCTTTGCGCGAACGGTTCACCTTCTCGTAGAACTTCCTTGTGTCATTAGCACGGAACAGCTGTTCCATAGCTTCGCGATCTCGGTCTTCCTGTTGGCGCTTTTTTCTACGGGATACCGAGTTTAGTCTGTTCCGCGCCTGTCTGTATCGCTCGTTTGCTCTCGTCCAGTATTGCAGCTTGCTCGCCCAAGCTGCATTCTTCTCGGCCACTAACTGTTCACATTCGTCGTCGAACCAGTCGTTCCTTATGTTCGGAGCCGCCGTACCTAGCGTTGCTGATGCAGTGCTACCTATGCCAGAACGGATGTCTCTCCAACCATCTTCAAGAGTAGCTGCACCAAGCTGCTCTTTTGTTGGTAGTGCCACTGCCAACTGCTGCATGTAATCTTGGGTTACTCCAGCATCCCGGAGCCGCGCGATGTTAAACCGAGACGTTTGGTTTCGACGTTGGGTAGCCACCGTCGAAAGTTTTGAGCGCATGCATACAGCAACCAAGTAGTGGTCCGAATCTATATTCGCACTGCGGTAGGTGCGAACATTGTTGATGTCCGAGAAAAATTTTCCGTCGATCAAAATGTGGTCGATTTGGTTTTCGGTCTGTTGGTCAGGTGATCTCCAGGTAGCTTTGTGGATATCCTTGCGGGGAAAGAAGGTGCTTCTGACTACCATTCCTCGGGAGGCCGCAAAGTTGACACACCACTGGCCGTTGTTATTCGATGCGGCATGCAGGCTGTTCGACCCGATTACCGGTCGGTACATGGCCTCTCTGCCTACCTGGGCATTCATGTCACCGATGACAATTTTTACGTCTCTGCGTGGGCAGCCGTCATAGGCTTGTTCCAGCTGCACGTAGAACGCTTCTTTCTCGTCATCGGGTTTCCCTTCATGTGGGCAGTGCACGTTGATGATGCTGTAATTGAAAAACCGGCCTTTAATTCTCAACTTACACATCCTAGCGTTGATCAGCTGTCACCCAATCACTCGCTGACGCATCTTTCCCAGCACTATAAAGCCAGTTCCCAGCTCTTTCGTTGTGGCACAGCTTTGGTAGAAGGTAGCCGCTCGATGTCCGCTTTTCCACACCTTCTGTCCCATCCAACAAAGCTTCTGCCGTAGCGCTGCGTCGAAGCTGCGAGGATTTAGTTCGTCGTATATTATCCTGTCGCAGCCTGCGAAACCTAGCGAGTTGCAGTTCCATGTTCCAAGTTTCTAATCGTAGTCCTTATTTCGTTGCGTGGGTCTATGCCGATTGTTCCGGGTCGTATTCTCTCCTGTATTATTCGTAATAGATGTTTTACGGGCGGCTTATTAGGCCCCCTGTCTCGCCGGAGGATCATCGTGCTTGCTCTGTTTAACGTCCCAACTAGCACTAGGACGATCCCGTTGGTGGGGTTGCCACCTTGGATTCAGCTGGACGGGATACAGCATTTCATACTCAGCCGCTGGCTATCAGAACAGACGCTGTTTGAAGCAGCTCATCTTTTATATCGGTATGTAAACGCTGAATAACTTTCACATTTACCAACCGAGTGATTGCATCAGATATGTTTTGGAAACGTGAATTCAGTGCGTGCTGATATAGTGCCACTTTACATCGCCGCCCCTGTTTTGTTCCAGTATAATCGAAGAACGAAATGTGCCAGCTTCTTGCGAAACCCAGCACATACACACACAGATATTACTCAACTCGATGAACTTATATATTTTCACCTGTCAAATTTCGTATTTTTCCTATCATATTTCATCAAACAATCTTTCTTGTTCTATAATTAAAGTGTGAGTCAGTGTTTCATAACACCTATTTGCTTTGCCTTTTGTCATAATCTATATCTATTTCATAACTGTGATATTCTCCATTTCAATGGTTCAAAACGCGAACCCCTTTGGAACCATAGTTCGCGGACCTCCACGCATAAAATTAATTTTGTGCGCTAGAAATACATTTACACTCTATTTCGAAATATACATAGTATCAACGAAAAATGACACCAAATTTGAGAAAACGCCAACGTGATCATTATATTGACTCACAACGATTATAATATAGAATTTGAGAAAACACGTATTCAGTGCTGAAAAAATTCGTTATCACAATGGTGACTCGAGCTTACATTGAGACAACACATATATCATCGTCCACCCAACGACGATTGTCGCTAATTGAATCATAACAAGTATCATGACTGCCGAACCCTTTCAGTATCATTGGAAATTGATTTCATGAAAATGTAAACAAAAGTTATCCCCCTATCACCCGGCGATGAGCCAGTGATAGACGACAATATTTGTCTCATTCGACATTCAGTTGAGCATCAACGGTATCATATTCATTCCTGAGAATCATCGTCAACCGGGTCGATTGGGCCCTTCCAATCATACGCAGTTCCCAGCGCCCTGGAGAATAAGTCTTTGTTTAATTTAATAAGTAAAATGTTTTCCAACGTATCTTTCCCAAGGCCAGTGCGTTGATTAGAGAGAACCAAGGCAAGGGCACTGAAAGACCGTTCAACAGAGACTTGGTTCGATGGTGTGGATAGTACAACCATTGCTACTGCATATATCTCTGGGTGCGTAGTCTTACGGCGCAACCAATGGTCCCACACGTTGTAGTTATGTTTTTGGCGTGGCTCTAGGTCCAAAGACTTAACTTGTTGAAGAAACCCGGTCTCGCAACCAAGATTCACGGATTCACCAAACATTTGCGTAAGATACTGATCAAAATCATCGGTAGACTCTGACGATTCTCTACTTGTACTAGCCGGTGTTTTACCCAGTTGGCAGATACGTTCCCATGTATCGACTATGTATTGCTGAATTTTATCTTTTTCCTCAGCCGTGAATATTTTAGAACCTCGATAGTTGAACCTTGGATCCAGGTATAATGCCATCTGAACCGCCTTCAATTGGCGCAAAATGTTCAATCTATTGTTCAACGACCGAAGTAAATGGGGACTGAAAGAGTTTTCGCGAACTTTCTGTACCTCACTCGTTGCCATCAGCCATGCCATATAGAAGTCAGATAACGACACGTGCTTCTCTTGCATTTGCTTTGTGCAGATGTACAACGGCTTAAACGTATCATAGTAATGCTCAATGAACGACCATTGATTGGAAAGGTCTAGTTCGGGAAAATTATCGGCCAACTGGTTAAAAAACCTTTTTTGGTGTACGAACGATTCCATCATTTTGAATATACCACCCCATCGTGTCCTACTCCAGACGGGTGGGTATGAAGCATCGTAGCTTTCAAACTCTGACCGGTACTTCACTAGCTTACATTTTCTAGCAACAGCAGTGATGGCTCGGATAGACTCATCGGATTTATCAACAACATCCAGTATTGCAAGCTGTAAGGTATGCACGGCACATCTCACAAGAGTAATCCTTTCGGACAGTTCATTGGCCAGTTCAGCAGTAACGTTTCGTTCACACTGTTTATCATCCTCTATCACATCCGACTCATCCAGCTCATCTATGTTCGTACCATCAGCCTGCTGCTCTGTAGGCATTACGTACGTATCATTGTTTAATTTTCTAACCGTTGCCACCATATTAGCCCCATTGTCGCATGTCACGGAAAATATGTTCTCAAGAGATAGCCCATAGTCGGCCAAAGTATCCATAACTTTTGATTTCAAGAACACCGCTGTTTGACTTTCTTTGATTTCGATCATACCAAGGGTACGAATGACCACCTGCTCGTCTAGGGCATACTGTACATTGATGCCTAAGATATGGCGATTGTGTCGGGCAGCAGAATCTATTTTCAAGCAGACGAGCTTGCCTTTCATCTCATCTATCAACATTTCTTTTAGACGACAGGCAGTCTTCGAGAGATGACATTTCATTGTGACACGGTTCAAAGTGCACCCAAGAGTCGTTGTAATCGGTTTCAGTAAGTCTTTGAAGCCTTCCCACTCGAAGCAGGAAATAGGAAGATGATGGAAGGTCGTCAGCTTAACTGCTGACGCAATTAGTAACTGCCGGTCAATAGCTATCAAACGCTTAGGAATTACTCTTTCCTTCTTCTCCATTGGATAGGCAATTGTAAGGAGATTGTTTGCACATGCACGTTCCGTATGTACGGTACGAAAGTGACGGATGAAGTTGCCAGGGGCAAATCTACTCTGGACGTATGGACATCCTGACGCGGGATCGATGTTGCAGATAGCTTTATCGCCCTGTCTTACTACCAATGACGACGCAATGTCCGTCAGTGACCGCTGCAGCTTATTGCGGTCTGCTCTTGTTGTAGGTGCCATCGTATAAACACCACACAAAATTTAGTCGTTAATGGTTTAACTCTAAATACGCTCCTCTATCTAAACACACACACTTGATAAATACTTCTTTGATCAATATTGAATTCGCACTATATCACTATAACCTTGTCTGAACCGGATTCGTTCGGAATACGATACGAAACCTGACAGACTCTCCCTCCTACGCCTCCGACAAGTGCCGGAAGCAACGGTGGTATCTCATTGTTGCCCGGGAGATAATATTTTACCCGAGCTCCCACCTATCTGGCAGTGGGCCACGGTAGTGCACCACTTCACCAGCGCTCATATAGCTATTCGCCTCTCTGTTCGTACCTGTCCCTTCAAACCGTAGTTAGCAATTCCAACAACCTACATATTTTCAGTTAGCTTTTCCAACAACCTATCCGATTTTTTTTTCTTAGCTAAGTCCAACACTTTTTTAGTTATTCCAACAACCGATTTAGTTCAGTCAACACCCGCATTTTTTTCCAAAACCCAGCTGTTTCACATATGGTAGTGCCGTCCCCGCTCTGTCGAATGCAATTGACGTGAGCGTAGTACGCGGGATAGGTGATAAGTTACGAACGTAGGCGCAATGCCTATCCGTGCGGGATATGTGCCAGTTCGTACATGGGTAACATGCTGGAAGGCCGCAGCATGAGAGGCATACGCTTAGTAAACCGGGTTGACCGGTTGCAACTTGGTCACATTTGTATGGAACAAAAAATTTGTGCGCAGATTTTCCAAAACGGACTTCACGTCGTGAAAGTACGTCGCAAAACTACCAGAACGCACCATATGTCGTTACGT